>NC_079171.1:6061279-6098779 GCF_947568905.1 Ostrea edulis | reverse complement strand
ATGCCAAAAACTGTCAATTTTTCCCAATTTTGAGACTAAAAATTCCCAATTAACTTGCCAAAAACTAGACAGCTGACATCGTAATTCACTTAGTCTGAAACGTTGTACGACTTGTTCATTTCCGGTATTAAATCGAAAGTACAGATCATGGCAGTGCGCGTGTTTGTAGAACTACGATGATTCTAAAACGAGCCTACAACAATTCATTATGTTTCACAACAGCAAACATGACCATAACAGAATTTGTAAAGTGATGAATACTTCTTGATTTTTCTTATTTTTCTTTTAGTTGACATCATTTGCCGATACATTGGTAGAAAATTCCCAATTTGTTCGATTTTGATGCTTTTTTCCCAATTGCATGAGTACCGGTAGCAGTACCAGTAAGTAGAAAAAAATAATGCTGTGACAGGAAGCTTTCATGTAAATTTCCCATTTTTCAGGCCCAGGAGGAGAAATTTGAAATATTTTCTACACCTATCTGAATGCAAAACTTTGATCCCCTATTGGGGCCCCATCATAGCCCTGGGGGCCGTGATTATAACAAACTTGAATCTGCAGTATGTCAGGAGGCTTTCAATTAAATTTCCACTTCTCCAGCCTAGTGGTTTTTGAGAAGATTTTCAAATGACCCCACCTTACTATTGCATTTCCGTCCCTTTTGAAAGGGACATAACCCTTCATTTCGACAACTGTAATTCCCTTCACTCGGGGATACTTTTGACCAAGTTTGGTTGAAATTGGTCCAGTGGTTCTGGAGAAGTGGAAAATGTGAAAAGTTTAGACAGACAGATGGACAACCGGTTATCAAAAAACTCACTTTTTTTGGCACGCCATTTTTGGCTATAATAGTTCTAAAACTTCATTGTCATTTCGGATTTCAAACATTTCGGTTGAGCATCACTGAAGAGACATTATTTGTCGAAATGCGCATCTGATGCATCAAAATTGGTACTGTATAAGTTTTACATTATGACCCCTGGGTCGAGGCCTCTGCTGGTGGACTGTTAGTCCCCGAGGGTCTCTACAGCCTCGTTACTTCGTTACTAGCTTGAAAATACGGATGTATATTTAATTGCTGTTATAAAATTTAGAAATTTATTTCAAAATTAAAGATTATCTCTCTCACGCATAGCTCTTATCCTTCGGCGAATTTGACTCCATTTTTTGGCACACTGTTTTCCCCTATAATAGCTCTAAAACTTCATTGTCATTTCGGATTTCAAACGTTTCGGTTGAGCATCACTGAAGAGACATTATTTGTCGAAATGCGCATCTGGTGCATCAAAATTGGTACCATATAAGTTTTGCATTGTTACACACTTATCATGCTGTTTGTTCACCGCTACATAATGTTATACACTCTGTAAATTGAGAGAAAAGGATACACTTTCTTACGCTTTTTTGCTATCTTCTTTCTAATTGCTGTTGGAAACAATAGTTTCATGCATTCCATTAAGTCCGTCTTAGTATCTTGTGGCATTACCCCTTTCCCATTCTTCCAATATTCAAGTTCAATTCCCCAGAGAAGATCTGACTCTGCAACAGACTTTCCATCTCTCAGACAGTATCTTTTTCGTATCACATCGCTCAAGAATTCCCTCCTCTTCTTAATTTCTGCAATAATTAAAAGTACCGAATTACATGTAATCATGCGTTTTCTTTTATCGAGGTCAATCTATATGAATTTTAAAACTTATCAAAGACTTTAAGATTGAGAGATATCTCTAATATGAGGCATGAATAACTAGAAATATGTCCATAGGACATGAATGCCCCACCCACAGTGAGTCACACTTGTGATGCAAATGAATATGAAAAACAAAGAGGCCCATGGGCCATATCGCTCACCTGAGTCACCTTGACTCATATTTGAAGACTTCCCATATATATATTAAAAATATATTTTTGTGTGTTTCATTATTTAGAAAGTGTATTTTTTACCTAATTTGGAACCAAGATTTAGATGGTTCCAAATTTGGTCATTAAAAATATATATTCTCCAAACCACTGCACATGCAAAAGGTTTTGTAAAGAATATGTAAAACAATAGAGGCATCCATATCAGCAGATATGCAGCAAAGTATATAATAGTTTCCAGATACATGTACACATTTATGACATTAAGCCATATTGTTGACAATTTAGTTTGACCGCCATTATATGTAGGGTCAGGCTAATAACAGGAAGTGGTCAACAGTATAGGGTAAAATCCGAAAAATACAAACAGGAGAGACATTCTGGAAACTTCATTATTAATATAATATTTACAAGATTATGGGTACAAATGCTCGTGAATTAATAATTCAGTATGTTCTATATGATATTAGACAATAAGTATTTCTTAGAAAAAGAAAAAGTCAATGATATCTATACAAGGTGTGACTTCCAATACATATTTAATGTTAAACAAGAGGTACTGTGAGCAATGCTCACTAAGGATACCCCCGCTTACCCCAATCTCCCAAAGGGTGTTGGTAATAGGTATAAACTACCTCTTTTCTGAGTGTAAAAAACAAATGGCAGGGTTTGACATTTACTTTTTTGAGCACTAGACCAGTCGGGCTACTTCAAATGATATTGAATAGACCTGACCTTACATCCACTAGCCCTGACCAACTTTCCAGAAAAAAAAACCCTGGGGATTTCTTCATATATAAATACCTAATTTAAATGAAGTTTGAAATAAAAAGTATTTAATAGTCTCTAAAAAAAAAAAGAAAGTCTCGTAATTCAATTTGATGATTTTATTTTCAATTAAACGCATTTTCTGTTTCTTTAAATTCTATCCGGCGCAGAAATTCATTAAGTCCATTTGCTAAATAAAAT
This sequence comes from Ostrea edulis, assembly GCF_947568905.1. Taxonomy (NCBI): domain Eukaryota; kingdom Metazoa; phylum Mollusca; class Bivalvia; order Ostreida; family Ostreidae; genus Ostrea; species Ostrea edulis. Next base: position 6,095,950 of record NC_079171.1, on the reverse strand, counting down.
TACCTCAACCGTTTTATTTTTTTTCTCTTTCATAAGCCCTGCTTTGTTTCATCCCAACCTTTTCCTTTCTTTTCTGTTCAACATGAACCAGTCCCTTTAACATTCAAAGTATTTGAATAAATGTCCTAAAACATCAATTCCGACAGCGACTAATACATTAGAACTGAAAATAAAGATTATGTCATCAATCGGTTCAAAATTGCTCGCAAACTCTTAACAGGTATTTGGGGGGGGGGGGGGGGGGGGAGTTAAGAATAAAGTATCTGACGGTTTAAAGTAAAGTTTCTTATTCATCTTTTCAACACGACCAGTCGGACTAGTTTATCGACATTTTACCCGACCGGACCTATCATTTAGTAGACTCGGTCGGTCGGACGTGCCTTAGTGTCAAACCCTGAATGGCATGACAAACCAAACCATATTGCTACTTCGATGTCCAGTGCACATAACCATTGACCTTTTGACCCCAAAATCGATAGGGAACATCTTCATCCCATGAGTAGTCCATATGTTTGATATGGTGACTGTAGGTGGAAAGGATAACGCTTTAGAGCCCGGAAACCATATTGCTACTTCAATGTCCAGTGCGCTTGACCTTTGACCTTTTGACCCCAAAATCGATAGGGAACATCTTCATCCCATGGGTAGTCCATATGTATGATATGGTGACTGTAGGTGGAAAGGATAACGCTTTAGAGCCCGGAAACCATATTGCTACTTCGATGTCCAGTGTGCTTGACCTTTGACCTTTTGACCCCAAAATCGAGAAGGAACATCTTCATCCCATGGGTAGTCCTTATATATGATATGGTGACGGTAGGTGGAAAGGATAATGCTTTAGAGCCCGGAAACCATTGCGTCTACAGACGGATGGACAGACAGACGGACAACCCGATTCCAGAAAACCCCGCATGTTGTTGCGGGGGGTATAATAATGATTTATTTTATGATTTTAAATCAGATCTGAAATAAATCTCTAACCAAAAAATTGTTATTTGATTATTTTATGCATCTTTACCATTTTAATTTACTATGAGTGATTTTTCCCAATTTGAGGAAAATGTCGCTAATTTTTCCCAATTCAAAAGGAATTTTGAAAAACCAAAAAAATAACTGGTCCTTTTCAGGTATGAAATAGTCTTCATCAGAACTTTAGAATTTTAAATTCAATTCATAAACATTTAGCATATATCCCAAAAGCCTATGGCTTTGGGCAACAAAGATCTGTTCTCAGATCGAACATTAACAGCTGTTGTCCTCGGATAACTAATGTTCTGTCTACTCCAGCAGTATACAGACTAAAACTATATTAAGGGAGCGAGATTCAGATAGTTACCTTACTGACATAGTTATAGATCATAGGTAGAATTAATATTTAATTTGTTAACCACATTCTATATACATAAGGCCAAAAAAATATTTTTTAGTTCCAATTTCACCAATTATCTGACATAGTTATGAATCATAGCTAGACTTTAAGTTAACGTTTTTTTTATTAACCACATATAAATAAGGCTAAAAAAATATATGTTGGTTTCCACTTTCACCTCAAAATTTTAAAGGATTGGTAGGTAGGTATATTTTTTTTTTATTTTCTAAGTTGAATTATTTCTTAATGAGTTAGAATTCTACTGTGCATAAAATACAGTGATTAAATCAAATAAAAGTTATATCATGAATCAAAACATTTCCTCCTCTGTTAGCCTAGCTAGGTTTTTAAAAGTTAAATACCTGAATTATTGTTCAGGAAGTTCTTCAATAACAAATATGGTAGAGTTGAGAGTTCATGCATGAATTTTATCAAAATATGTTCAAATTTCTACAGCTGCATCGGTAGTGAAAAATGAGTCCCTCATATTCAATATGTTATATGATACAATCAAACGCATTGAAGTGGTAACATTTTTCTATCGTATGAAATGCTTGGAGCGCTGGTAATGACATGCCCACTTTTTCGATTCAAATCACAGGTAGCACATGGGTTTTGCTGATAAGGAAGGTGTTCAAAAAGAGTATAAATAAACACAATGAACATAAGCCTAGTTTTTACGTAAATGTATTTATATGTATAGACATTTCCATGCAAAAATATATATAACACTGCGCATACATAATTGTCAAGTAACATTGAGATATCCGGTGTAATCAGTGTTTGAAATTAACGATAGACCGAGTCTATGTCAAATGGCACTGGTCTATGCCAACTGTAATTGAGATAGACCAAATTGTCTATGTCAATTTTCTAGATTCAAAGCAATAGAGTTATCCCAAAGGTCCTTGCATGGTCAGTCAACATCTGATAAACGTTATGAGGACTTACTGAGTAAATTCACTTAAGCAGTGATGAATATTTGTCCCACTCCCGCATGGAAACAAGTTGCTTCGCGCCTTACTATGTATGAGAGTTCTTCAAAGGGAAATAACTCAAACGTATCTCGAAACCGGCATATTCGATGAGGTCTATGTCATCTTCTTTTGGCACAGACCCATGGTCTATACCAAGTTTTAAACCAATTTCGAACACTAGGCGTTACGGTAAAACCCTCTGATATTGCTTTCTGAATTTCTTTCAATGCACGCGTTATTGCAAGTTTTACACACAGCAACACGTGCCGAAGAAGAACAAAATTATCTGCCCATTAAAAAAAGAAAACTGTAATATCATATTTAAGATTTTGCGTATATCTGACATTTGAGGTGTTTCTGAAAGAATATCGAATTTCATGTAAAATATTTAGAAATAGGAGTCAGCGATGAGTTAGTATCCGCCTATTGCATTTGCCTGTAAACGAGCGTTTGACAAAAATCAAGTATTACAAAAATTCAAATTTTCAATATACAAATTGTCAGATAGTGATGAGCAAAACTAAGTATTTTTATTCATTTAACTATCTTTTATAACAAGAGGTACTGTGAGCAATGCTCACTAAGAATACCCCCCGCTTACCCCAATCTCCCAAAGGGTGTTGGTAATAGGTATAAACTACCTCTTTTCTGAGTGTAAAAAACAAATGGCATGACAAACCGAACCATCTTGCTACTTCGATGTCCATTGCACGTGACCTTTGACCTTTTGACCCCAAAATCGATAGGCAACATCTTCATCCCATGGTTAGTCCATATGTATGATATGGTGACTGTAGGTGGAAAGGATAACGCTTTAGAGCCCGGAAACCATATTGCTACTTCAATGTCCAGTGTGCTTGACTTTTGACCTTTTGATCCCAAAATCGATAGGGAACATCTTCATCCCATGGGTAGTCCATATGTATAATATGGTGACTGTAGGTGGAAAGGATAACGCTTTAGAGCCCGGAAACCACATTGCTACTTCGATGTCCAGTGCGCTTGACTTTTGACCTTTTGACCCCAAAATCGATAGGGAACATCTTCATCCCATGGGTAGTCCATATGTATGATATGGTGACGGTAGGTGGAAAGGATAACACTTTAGAGCCCGGAAACCATATTGCTACTTTGATGTCCAGTGTGCTTGACCTTTGACCCCAAAATCGATAGGGAACATCTTCATCCCATGAGTAGTCCATATATATGATATGGTGACGGCAGGTGGAAAGGATAACGCTTTAGAGCCCGGAAACCATATTGCTACTTCGATGTCCAGTGCGCTTGACCTTTGACCTTTTGACCCCAAAATCGATAGGGAACATCTTCATCCCATGGGTAGTCCATATATATGATATGGTGACGGTAGGTGGAAAGGATAATGCTTTAGAGCCCGGAAACCATTGCGGACAGACAGACGGACAACCCGATTCCAGTATACCCCCCCCCCCCCCCAACTTGTTGCGGGGGGTATAATAACAAGAGGCCCAGGGGCCTTATAGGTCACCTGAGTATCATGTAACAACCTTCCAATGTTTGAATTAGGTTTGTGTTTAAATATAAGAATTTTACTTTTGGATGGAAGAAACATTGAATAGCTATGTGGTCATGAAGTACATGTGTCATTTTTATGTTCAATCAATAATCCTTTTTAAAAAAAAACTAGGTCTGAGACATCATAAAGAAAAGGGTTATTTACTCCTTAGATAAAACCAATATAAGAAGATTTTCAAAGAATTTCCACATTTTCACTATATGACCAATAGAGCCCCACCCTAACACAAGAACCCCTGCCCCAGGGGCCATGAATTTCATAATTTTGGTAGAGGGCTCAATGCTCATTATAATTATGCCCACAGTTTGGCTTCTTGATGTCCAGGAGAAAAGAAGAAGTTTTTTTAAAATTACACTCATTTTGATGGTTTTTGCCCCACCCCTCAGGCCCCAGGGGGGCAGGGACCACGAATTTCACAATTTTTTGTTCCCCTCCACCCACAGATGCTATATGTCAAAATTGGTTGAAATTGGTTCAGGGGTTTCAGAGAAGAAGCTGAAAATGTTCAAATGTTAACGCACGACGACGGACAAAAACAGAAGATTTTCAAAGAAATATTGCATTTTCACTATATAATCAATCAGCCCCACCTTTACACCAGAACCCCTGACCCAGGGGCCATAAATTTCAGTTTTGAAAGAAGCATCCTTGATCATCATTATCATACTATTAGTTTGTCTACTTAATACCCAGCAGCAGAGGAGAAGATTTTCAAAGAAATAAAATGCATTTTCACTAGATATGATCAATAGGGCCCCACCCCAATACCAGAACCCCTGACCCAGGGGCCATGAATTTCACAATTTTGAAAGAGGCATCCTTGCTCATCATAACCATGCTATTGGTTTGTCTACTTAATACCCAAAGACAGAGAAGAAGATTTTCAAAGAAATAATGCATTTTCACTATATGACTTATAGAGCCCCACCCTAGCACCAGAACCCCTGATCCAGGGGCCATAAATTTCAAAATTTTTAAAGAGGCATCCTTGCTCATCATTACCATGCTATTAGTTTGTCTACTTAATACCCAGAGACAGAGAAGATTTTCAAAGAATTTCTACATTTTCACTATATGACCAATAGAGCCCCACCCTAACACACCAGAACCCCTGATCCAGGGGCCATGAATTTCACAATTTTTAAAGAGGCATCCTTGCTCATCATTAGCATGCTATTAGTTTGTCTACTTAATACCCAGAGACAGAGAAGAAGATTTTCAAAAAATTTCTACATTTTCACTATATGACCAATAGAGCCCCACCCTAACACAAGAACCCCTGCCCCAGGGGCCATGAATTTCACAATTTTGGTAGAGGGCTCAACGCTCATTATAATTATGCCCACAGTTTGGCTTCTTGATGTCCAGGAGTAAAGAAGAAGATTTTTTAAAATTACACTCATTTTGATGGTTTTTGCCCCACCCCTCAGGCCCCAGGGGGGCAGGGACCACGAATTTCACAATTTTGTTCCCCTCCACCCACAGATGCTATATGCCAAAATTGGTTGAAATTGGTTCAGGGGTTTCAGAGAAGAAGCTGAAAATGTTCAAATGTTAACGCACGACGAACGACGACGGACAAAAACAGATAGCAATAGCTCACCTGAATGATTCAGGTGACCTAAAAACAGAAGAAATTTGCCAAGTTGATTTTCAATCCACTTAACATATAAACATATTCTCCTTTGCATAGTCCCTTTCATATTCTTAATAAAAATACGTTTGTAAAAGCATTCATTTATGTACGAAATGAGGATGAAACTAAGTGGATTTTAAATCAATTCCGAAACAGCACATTAATATTGGAATTCCAATCCAATGCTTTCCAATCGTCCGCGATGAGTTAGTACCCGGTTTCGCCGTCTTCAATTGAGTATGTTACCAGAAATCATCAAATAGATCATCGGGTAGATAAAGCGGGGCAAGATAGACACTGTAACACGACAAATTCTTTGAAATGTAAATATCACTAGTCATTCATAATGTTCAATACGAGCATTCACAGGGCGGTAGTCGCGGGATGGAGAAGAGCTCTGAAAGAACTCATGTTAATTTGCTTGCTAGGGAATTTTTTAACTTGCAAAGAACTGTTTCATATTTAACATCCCTTACTTACTGTTTAGACCAAAATAAGTAGGGGGTGGGTGAAACGATACGCTTACGTACACATTAAAGGAGACTTAAGACCCCCACCCCTGCATGTCTGGAATTAGGCCAGTGATGTGTACATATTTCCTCATTGACTTGAATGTTCATAAAATTTCACATGGTCTTATTGATATAAGGGATGTAACCGAATTATTGTTTACCTATAGTTCTGTGAAAATGGGCGTGTCATTGCAGCAATGCTTAACATCAAATGTCCAATAGAAAGCTCGTAACATTCCGTATAAAAGAAAAATTTTACCACTTCAATGCGTTTGATTGTATATACTTGTGACTTAAATAAACACAGTGATCCAAATTCAGAAAGTTTGAGGAAAAATATAACTTTATTACACCCTAATTTTGACTTACATGCAGCTGTAAACAGAAACACCACAATTTATATTTTTGGCCTATAATTCAGTGATCGCGAAATGTTGAAAAGTTTTACAGGACATTCGGTCTGGTAAACACAGGAACATTACCAGACCGAATCACATTTTACCAGACCGAAAAAAAGTAGTATTATTTTTATATTAAAACATGAAAGACTTTGAGCCTCCTGGTCATTGGATTTTCGTTTTAAAGGTTTACTGTGGACTGCATTACTGTTCCATTTTAATTGGAACATATTGCCGTTTTTGTATGGTTTTTTTTATAAATGGAACTGGAAGTCGAAACGTAGCAGCGATTATTCTCTCTACCCACTGGTACCGGTACCCATTCAATTGGGAAAAATAGCATCAAAATCGAACATATTGGGAATTTTCTACCAATGTATAGGCAAATGATTTCAGCTAAAAAAAAAGAAAAAATACAACAAAACAAGAAGTATTCATCTCTTTACAAATTTTTTTACGGTAATATTTGTTGTTGTGAAACATAAGGAATCATCGTACAAAACACACTGCCATGATCTGTACTTTCGATTTAATACTGGAAGGGAACATTTTAGTTAACTCGTACAATGTTTCAGACTAAAAAAATTACGATTTCAGCGGTCTATTTTTCGGCAAGTGAATTGGGAACTTTTAGTCTCAAAATTGGGAAAAATCAACGGTTTTTGGCATTGGAAATGATACCGTTTATCGGTACCAGTTATATAAGGGGGAAAATGCTGCGTAGTTTTCGAAACCGTTGCTGGAAAGTCACCGGACATTCGGACCAAAAATATAACGAAGTTTACTGGACCGAGAGTCAAATTACCGGACATGTCCGTCTGTCCGACAACATTTCGCTTTCACTGATAATTGTACTCACCTGTCCTTAGTTCTTCCTCAATATCTGTAGACTGCAGTTTTTCCTTAACATCAGGCCGAAGTTGTCCCAATTCTTTTAAGAAAGGTTCGAAAGCGTTTTCTTTGGAATACAAAATACTTATCAAACATTTGACTTTGTCTCTGTCTGTTTTCTCAGCATTCACACGCTGCATGTCATCATGATCGATAACGCATTCCGTGAACAGATTATCCACGACATCATCAGTGCGCAGTTCGTTCACCAGATAACAATAATTTATCTGTATCTTGAGCTTTTCCTCAGAGTTCATTGTTTGTATGCTGAAGAAGAAATAATTGCAGTAACTGTAAATGGGATTAAGGCCACACCAATTTGTAAAATAGTTCTTCGGATTTTCAAACAAAAAAAGGGAGGGGAGTGGGCGAAATTATTTTACAAATATTATTTTTTATTTTGGAGATAAAAATTATGAGGCGAGCGAATACAAGAAATATTAATAATTTTAATTGAATTGAGTGTGATTTTAAAAAGCGAGCACTTAAAAATAAAGATCTAAAGTAATCAGATATCATTTGTTTACCACGTGAACTTAACATTTTTCAATTTTGTTGATATAGTTTACAATAAATCAGTCTATGCGAAAGTTTTTTGGATCACACAGGACATTCGGTCCTGTGTAATCAATGAACACACCGGACCGAACCAAATTTTGTCAGACTGAAAAACCTAATGTAAAAAAGTGAAACATGTGAAAATGCAAAACCAAGGGAATCTTGTTTATTATACTAGTAATACTATACCAGGGATCCCTCCCATATAATACTTTAGACAGTCCATGCGATTTTAATCACATTCATTTACGTATTTGGATTCGTGTGCTATTTTTTACTTATAACAAACATTTAAATGACTCTGCATCAAAATAGTAAAGCTCAAAACCAGACACTGAGACATTGGACATTCCGGTCCGGTGTAAAAAATGATGCATCGGACCTGAGGCACTGCACATCGGTCAGGTCCGACGGTCCGATGTCTTTCGCATAGACTGATAAATATGAAGTATTTCAGGTTTCAAAGACTTCATTTTCTTCATGTCTAATACATGTACTTTGCAACAGTAATTCATAAGATCTTTTTAAAGAATTTTATATTAGTTTCATTTCTACAAACTTTCGATTCAGATCTTTGCATATTGCGAGGGACATGTCCAATTTTGAAATCTCCAATGTATCGATTTTAGTATTTTCTTGAATTTTAATAGAACACACATAATTAATAATCACCAAAAACCTTTTGGGAATTTGTCGACAACTGTCGATCCGATTTAAAATAGTCCTCAGTACCCCTTGCTTGTCGTAAGAGGCGAATAAATGGGGCGGTCCTTCGGATGAGACCGCAAAAACTGAGACCCATGTCACAGCAAGTGTGGCACGATAAAGATCCCTCCCTGCTCCATGGCCATAAGCGCTGAGCATAGGCCTAAATTTTGCAGCCCTTCACTGCCAATGGTAACGTCTTCATATGAGTGAAATATTCTCAAGAGATACTTTAAACATTATATAATCAATCAATCGTACGCTGTCGATGTTTTATAAAGAGTGGCATCGAATAGCACTTCAAAATTTTCTTCGGCTTCCAATTCGATTGCAGTATAAGGAACAACTTCCAACCCAGTGTTATGAAGTATCGTACATATTAAGATAGATATCATGAATAACTTAAAACACCGTATTACATTGTTAGAAATTTTTTCGAGAGCCCGCGATTCTGTCATTTCTCAGACACATGCATCAAGGTCGTTTGAGTGCTTGTTGTAAAAAGTCGAAAATATTTTACGCAGATATTTTTGGACACGCGGGCAGATATTATTTTTTGATAATATTAAAATTTGGATTTATTACAAATAGAAGCGGTGAATCCGATGAACTAGATTACAAATTGGCATGGCCTAAGCCCTTTTTAAAAAAAATACCCTCACTGATTATTGTAAGTTCTGTTATAATAACCAGTAAGGGTATTTTTTTAAAGGGCTTATTTTGAATCATTAGGGACGTTATGGGTATGCAAGATGTTGTTGACATGTACTAGAAATATTTTCAATAAAAAAATAATTAAATCAACTCGTGTAGCTTATTCGGAAGGTGTGTGTGTGTACTGAACCCAAGCACCTACGGATGATCTTAGACTCTCATCAAAACCGGAACAGACGGTGTGACGTCAAAATTATTGATTTTCGTGGTCTTAAATACAAAAGAGTTACACATCATGGCAGCCTCCATAGATCGCGGGAATTTCAATTTTTGACGTTTTCAAATTAGTCCTGAAGCTTATCAAAGCCATATATCAACAGAATTGTATGACAAATGTTTATCATATGATTAATCCTATCATTTATCATGTAAAAATCTTTTGGGTTGCCTTTCCCTTTAAATATGAAAATTTATGGGGGGGGGGGGGGGGGGGGGGGGGGGCTTAAATCCCCCACTGAAATGAGAGTTGTTATAACGTACGTTAACATGGTTAAACAACAACTCAACAGGAATGCTATCAATTTGTAGTTCTAAATTCATGGATTAATGTTATTGCATAATTATCAGACATAGATCTGTCACTCTTGATTTTAAAACGAATCAAGTTTTAAAATGCATTCCAATTTACTCCCAGGAATTCATTTTTTTTAAAATAAAATGAAATATTACAGATACAAACAATATAAAAGACAATATGAATTATCATCACCTGATAGAAATGTTGATGCACAATTGTATAAACACATTTTCCATCCTTAGGATTTTAATAACTCTATAGTCCTCTCTCTCTCTCTCTCTCTCTCTCTCTCTCTCTCTCTCTCTTTTAGCGAACCAAAGGGGGGGGGGGGGGGGTTGCAACCCCGTAAGCCCCCCTCTAGATCCGCCACTGATCAGAAGCTAGGCTTTGTAATTATAGAAACAGGGTCATAGGCTGTAGCTGATCACTACAATACATGTAAAATATTCAAACAGACCAGATGGATCTACTACATGTACATTCGCAAAGCTCAGTGGTTGTTTGTTTGAAGACCTTTATTGATAAAACATTAAAACTATAGATCTATATCAATATGTGAATAGAATAGCCATACAAATAGTTTCCTGTAGACTATCTACTTTCATTTGGGAGAAAATCCAACGGGCTAGACCGGATTCGAACCCGGGCCCCTTGACTCTCTACTCAGATGCTTTACCCGGATGACCGCTACATTACATTTCATGAATGGTGAGTATTCGTTAACATGTCTATAACAGTTAAAACTTAGCCTAATGTTATTGGCTATGGTTTATATGCCAACTTTTTTCGGCCGACTTTGTCTAGTTTTTTGTTTTTGTTTACAGTCTTTGCTGCTTCGATATTCAGTCTGCGAAATCTACTTATGGTACATCAACTAGCCTAGACATTTAACTTGCATTTCATAAATAACTAGTACTTATTGTAACGGGAACCGTTACACATGTTCCCCAAACATTCCCCCATTTAGCAAGCGGTGCCATTTATTTCAGTACAAGTGGTTTTGACCATGGCAAACTGTCTAGCATGTGAATATATAACTATTTCATAACGTACAGTCCATTTCATGCTAGTACATATCAGTTATAAAGATCTGAGAATGTTGTGCACGTGCACGTACGTGCATGCACGTGCTGATAAGTAATTTGACCATCTCGATACATTAGAAGTCTTACCATATGAGTACAAGAGAAGTTTCACAACTGTTCAATGAAAAACGAGATATTAACGGCAACTCAAAACTACAAAGACCGAAATCAATGCACGTGCATACACGTGCGCGTGAGTACCACACAACAATTTTGTTGATGCTAATCAATAGACATTTGAACAATATACTTACTATATGAATATGGTATCGATCGCTTCACTCTTAAGAAAGTTATTGGGATTTCAAAATCGTCCAATCAGAATTAAGCGCACGTGCATGCGCGTGGAGGGAAGTGATTTTGAGAGTATTAATAAATTGACAGGCCCAAAACATACCTGCAACCTAATTTTCAAACCTATTCATTGCAATGTCAAAATGTTATAGACCATTACTCAAATTTAGACGTCAAAAATTACAATGCACGCGCATTCACGCGCACGCGATTTTGATAATGGAAAATTTGTTGACACCATTTCACAGACATTCATATCATAAATCCTCAGGGTAAATTTGAATTCATTTCAGTTTTTAATTCAATAGTTATGACCATTTTAGTACCCGAAAAATGAAAGAAAAGCTATGCACGTGCATACACGGGCACGTGAGTATGACTCGGCATCAATGTTGATGTCATTCAATAGACATTTGATAGATATACTTACAGTATAAATTTCATATTGTTTCCATCATTTATAAGAAAGTTATGGCGATTTGAAAATCGTCCAATCACAATTTAGCACACGTGCATGCACGTGCGGGATGGTAATTATGACTATACACTTTTCTTAAGAATATCAAGATACATATACAATACAAGTTTGAAAAGATTTTGACAAAAAACAAAAAAGTTAGGGTCATTGAAAGAATTGAACCTTCAAAAGACAATGCACGTGCGTGCGCATGCGCGTTTGCAATTTTTATTACATCGATCTGTAGATATTTGACATGTCTACCTATCCTGTAAATATCATTAAATTTCCTTGATTGGCATGAATGATATAAACGGTTTTCTATTATCCAATCAAATTAAAGCACACGTGCATTCACGTGCAGAATTGAAATTTTGACGATGCCAAACAGTTAAGGGTCCCTTGTTATACCTACGATATAAATAGGAAACGATTTCATCGAAAAATAAAAAAGTTAGACGGATTCCAAAGTTTGTAAACAAAAAATCCAATGCACGTGCATGCACATGCATGCATTTTCAGACAAAATGACATTCGTTCCGCACATCTACATATGCTATACTATCATCCTAAAAAGGTTTCATATTGATCCCTTGAGTAGTTTCTGAGAACACTCGTGGACAAAAAAGTCCCAAGAAGAAAGAAAGAATAATAATAATAATAACTAGTACTTATTGTAACGGGGACCGTTACACATGTTCCCCAAACATTCCCCCATTTAGGAAGTGGTGCCATTTATTTCAGTACAAGTGGTTTTGACCATGGCAAACTGTGTAGCATGTGAATAGATAACTATTTTATAACGTTCAGTCCATTTCATGCTAATGCAAATCAGTTATAAAGATCTGAGAGTTTTCTGCACGTGCACGTACGTGTATGCACGTGCTGATAAGTAATTTGACCATCTCGATACATTACAAGTCTTACTATATGAGTACAAGAGAAGTTTCACAACAGTTCAGTGAATAACGAGAAATTAACGGCAACTCAAAACTACAAAGACCGAAATCAATGCACGTGCATACACGTGCGCGTGAGTAAGACACAGCAATTTTGTTGATGCTAATGAATAGACATTTGAACAATATACTTACTATATAAATTTGGTATGGATTGCTTCACTCATAAGAAAGTTATTGAGATTTCAAAATCGTCCAATCAGAATTAAGCGCACGTGCATGCGCATGCAGGAAAGTGATTTTGACACTATTAATAAATTGAGAGGCCCAAAACATACCTGCAACCTAAATTTCAATCCTATTCATTGCAATTTAAAAATGTTATAGACCAATACTTGAATTTAGACGTCAAAAATTACAATGCACGCGCATTCACGCGCACGCGATTTTGATAATGGAAAATTTGTTGACACCATTTCATAGACATTCATATCATAGATCCTCAGGGTAAATTTGAATTCATTTCAGTTTTTAATTCAATAGTTATAACCATTTTAGTACCCGAAAAATGAAAGAAAAGCTATGCACGTGCATACACGGGCACGTGAGCATGACTCAGCATCAATGTTGATGTCATTCAATAGACATTTGATAGATATACTTACAGTATAAATTTCATATTGTTTCCATCATTTATAAGAAAGTTATGGCGATTTGAAAATCGTCCAATCACAATTTAGCACACGTGCATGCACGTGCCGGATGGTGATTATGACTGTACACTTTTGTTAAGAATATCAAGATACATATACAATACAAGTTTGAAAAGATTTGGACAAAAAACAAAAAAGTTATGATCATTGAAAGAATTGAACCTTCAAAAGACAATGCACGTGCGTGCGCATGCGCGTTTGCAATTTTTGTTGCATCGATCTGTAGATATTTGGCATGTCTACCTATCCTGTAAATATCATCAAATTTCTTTAATTGGCATGAATGTTATAAACGGTTTTGTATTATCCAATCAAATTGAAGCACACGTGCATGCGCGTGCAGAATTGAAATTTTGACGATGCCAAACAGTTAAGGGTCCCATGTTATACCTACAATATAAATAGGAAACGATTTCATTGAAAAATAAAAAAGTTAGACTGATTCCAATGTTTGTCAACAAAAAATCCAATGCACGTGCATGCACATACATGCATTTTCAGACAAAATGACATTCGTTCCGCACATCTACATATGCTATACTATCATCCTAAAAAGGTTTCATATTGATCCCTTGAGTAGTTTCTGAGAACACTCGTGGACAAAAAAGTCCCAAGAAGAAAGAAAGAATAATAATAATAATAATAATAATAATAAGAAACAGAGTAAAACCAATATGTTCCCAAACTTCGTTTGGGGAACATAATAACTAGTTCTAATTGTAACGGGGACCGTTACAGATGTTCCCCAAACCTCCCCCAATTAAAAAGTGATGTCCTTGTGAATCTATAGGAAAAAATCATTTTATTTTAGCCTTTAATTACATGTAGTACGTTCAATATGGTCATTTCAGTACCAAGAAATGAAAGAAAGTGTTGCACGTGCATACACGCGCACACGTGTATGATTCCGAATTTTTGTTGACGTCGTTCAACAGGCATTTGTATCATATACCCACAGTATGAATTTCATAACGTTTCCACCAAATATAAGGAAGTTATAGCGATTTTAAAATCGTCCAATCAGAAATCAGCACACGTGCATGCACGTGCTGATCAGTCATTCTAACCACAGCAATTTGTAAGGAGTACCAAGATACATCTAAACCCCTAATATGAATAGAATTTGATGAAAAACAAAAACGTTATCGTCCTTCAAAAATTGAACATTTAAAAAACGTTGCACGCGCATGCGCATGTGCGTTGGCATTTTTTGTTACACCAACCTATAGATACACATATTGTCTACATATGCTGTGAATATCATCTCATTCGCTTCATAAATAAGATAGTTACAAACGTTTTAGCATTATCCAATCAAAATGAAGCGCACGTGCATGCGCGTGCAAATTGGTAATTTTGACCATGTAAATCAGTTAAGGGTCTCAATATCTACCTATGATATGAATTTCAAGCCATTTCAATGAACAACAAAAAAGTTAGACTGATTCCAAAGTTAGTGTACAAATTTTGTAATGCGCGTGCACGCGCATGCGTGCGCGTGCTGGCAAAATAACTATTATTTTTCATATGTACAAATGATATACTATCATCCTATTTAGGTTTTATATCGCTTCCTTCAATATTCTGATTTTCCATTTTTTGTACCAAAATTGCAATGCACGTGCGCGCGCGTGCATGCACGTGCAAACAAAATGACTATCACTATGCACATCTACAAACGCTATACTATCATCCTGGAAAGTTTCATATCGATCCCTTTTGTAGTTTCTGAGAACACTACCGGACAAAAAAGTACCGGAGAAAAAGAATAATAATAATAATAACTAGAAACTCATTACTAGTAATGAGTAGGTCTTCCGTTAGACCACTTCCGGTAAAGAGCTTTCTGTTCCTACGAAAACCATTTAAATATATCAGAAAATGTGCCTTAACAATGAATAAGAAATGTATTATCGAACTTTTTACTCCTTTCTCGTAACTTCCGGTAATGACCGGAAGTACTATTATGATGCGTTTTCCTATAAATGACAGCGACTCTTTACTGTCGATATTCCCTGAAAATTTCACGTCTCTATCTCTAAGAGTTCTCAACAAAAAGAAGTAGACTAAAGAAAGAAAAAGTAGTAGGTTACTACCGACCGGAAGTCAATTTTGAAAAACAAAATGATCCAAACTTTAGAAGTTGATACTTTTATTATGACATGTGAAAATCATATGAAAGACTTCAAATATACGCGAGATTTATGGTGACAAAGAGATGAAAAGTAAAAAGGTATTTTATCAAGAAACCGGAAGTAGTTGTTTTGACTACCAACGGAGTCAATATTCTTTTGACACTTTCAAATAACTTAATAAACTAGTATAGGTTTCAATTTACAAGAAAAAGTTTGAAATTTGCGATTCTTTCAATCACTTCCGGTGACGACAGGAAGTGACGGTCGACATGTTCAACCCTCTACTGCACGACTGCAAACGGAGATTTATAATTCCTGAATAATTGATGAACCTATATTTTACCTTTTCCAAGAAAAATGCTGGACAAAATTCCTTTTGAGAAACAGAAAATCGCCCATATTTTCCGACAGGAAGTGAATTTTGTAAAAACAAAAATAGTTATAGGAAGGTCCTTTCATAAGACATTATTCCTGAAAATTTCAAGAAAATCTATCCACCATCTCTGAGAAATCACTCGAAGAAATCGGAAAATCGACATTTTTCAAATACTTCCGGTATAGACCGGAAGTGACGGACGAAAAAATTGAATGTATGTGTACAATGGACTAATGTTAGTTGATCAACTCTACAAGTTTCAAGCATCTATCTATATTCATTATTGAGAAACTGAAAAAACAAGGTTTGAATATGTCCACCCCATATCTCACGACCGGAAGTGAATTTTACAAAAATAATTAAATTTACACTAGACATTTATAATGTCTATAACATATGTAAAATTCAAATCATTAACTTGTTTTATGACCGAGATTTATGGCACTGAAAAATGAGAGAATGAATAGTTTTTCCTTCATATAACCGGAAGTTGAAGATTCAACTTCCGGTGGGGTCAATAGTTTTTGAGAATTAGAACGAGACCTAATAAACCGATATAGGTTTCAATTTGAAAGAAAAAAGTTTGAAATTTATGATTTATTAATCACTTCCGGTGACGACCGGAAGTGACGGCCGACATTCTTAGCCCGTACTGCACCCCTACAAAGTGAGATCTATTAACTCTGAAATTTTGGTGACTCTATCTTTTACCGTTTCTGAGAAAAACGATTGACAACGAAAACAGCTCATAAGCCGTATTTGCCGACCGGAAGTGAATTTTACAAAAATATTTGACGTTACTCTAGACATTTATAGTGACTATAATATATGTAAAACTCAACTCATTAACTAGTTTCATGACCGAGATTTATGGCACTGAAAAATGAGAGAATGAATAGTCTTTCTTTGATATAACCGGAAGTTGGAGATTCCACTTCCGGTGGGGTCAACATTTTTTGAGAATTAAAACGAGATATAGTAAACCAAAGTAGGTTTCAATTTGAAAGAAAAAAGATTGAAATTGATGATTTATTTGATCACTTCCGGTGACGACCGGAAGTGACGGCGACAAAAAATATTACGTGCATGCACCATAGAGAAAATAGATCTATCATCCCTGAAAGTTTCATTCGATTATCTTTAGTGGTTTTCAAGTTTACCCCCGGACAAAGTTTCTTTCAAAAACCGGAAAATCGGACGTATCTGACGAACGGAAGTGAATTTTGAAAAAATGAAAAAAATGCCTCGAGGTACCATCGTTCCCTATAACCTGTGAAAGTTTCAGGAAAATCCATCCAACGGTCTCGGAGACGAAAGGGAAAAAAAAATAATAATAATAATAATAAACAGTAGAATCACTAGAAGGTCTTCCGTTGGAAACGGAAGACCTTAATAACTAGTACTTATTGTAACGGGGACCGTTACACATGTTCCCCAAACATTCCCCCATTTAGCAAGCGGTGCCATTTATTTCAGTACAAGTGGTTTTGACCATGGCAAACTGTCTAGCATGTGAATATATAACTATTTCATAACGTACAGTCCATTTCATGCTAGTACATATCAGTTATAAAGATCTGAGAATGTTGTGCACGTGCACGTACGTGCATGCACGTGCTGATAAGTAATTTGACCATCTCGATACATTACAAGTCTTACCATATGAGTACAAGAGAAGTTTCACAACTGTTCAATGAAAATCGAGAAATTAACAACTCAAAACTACAAAGACCGAGATCAATGCACGTGCATACATGTGCGCGTGAGTACCACACAACAATTTTGTTGATGCTATTCAATAGACATTTGAACAATATACTTACTATATCAATTTGGTATCGATCGCTTCACTCTTAAGAAAGTTATTGGGATTTCAAAATCGTCCAATCACAATTAAGCGCACGTGCATGCGCGTGCAGGGAAGTGATTTTGAGACTATTAATAAATTGACAGGCCCAAAACATACCTGCAACCTAATTTTCAAACCTATTCATTGCAATCTCAAAATGTTATAGATCAATACTCAAATTTAGACGTCAAAAATTACAATGCACGCGCATTCACGCGCACACGATTTTGATAATGGAAAATTTGTTGACACCATTTCATAGACATTCATATCATAGATCCTCAGGGTAAATTTGAATTCATTTCCGTTTTTAATTCAATAGTTATAACCATTTTAGTACCCGAAAAATGAAAGAAAAGATATGCACGTGCATACACGGGCACCTGAGTATGACTCGGCATCAATGTTGATGTCATTCAATAGACATTTGATAGATATACTTACAGTATAAATTTCATATTGTTTCCATCTTTTATAAGAAAGTTATGGCGATTTGAAAATCGTCCAATCAGAATTTAGCACACGTGCATGCACGTGCCGGATGGTAATTATGACTGTACACTTTTGTTAAGAATATCAAGATACATATACAGTACACGTTTGAAATGATTTTGACAAAAAACAAAAAAGTTATGGTCATTGAAAGAATTGAACCTTCAAATGTCAATGTGCGTGCGTGCGCATGCGCATTTTCAATTTTTTTAACACAGATTTGTAGATATTTATAATCTTTACCTATCCTGTAAATATCATCAAATTGTCTTAATTTACATGAAAGTTATAAATGGTTTTGTATTATCCAATCAAATTGAAGCACACGTGCATACGCGTGCAGAATTGAAATTTTGACTATGTGAAACGGTTAAGGGTCTCAAGTTTTACCTGCAATATAAATATCAAACGATTTCATTGAAAAATAAAAAAGTTAGACGCATTCCAAAATTTGTAAACAAAAAATCCAATGCACGTGCATGCACATGCATGCATTTTCAGACAAAATGATGTTCGTTCCGCACATCTACAAAGAGTATTCTATCATCCTAAAAAGGTTTCGTCTTGATCCCTTCAGTAGTTTCTGAGAACACTCGTGGACAAAAAAGGGTGACAAGAATAAAGAAAGAATAATAATAATAATAACTAGAAACTCATTACTAGTAATGAGTAGGTCTTCCGTTAGACCACTTCCGGTAAAGAGCTTTCTGTTCCTACGAAAACCATTTAAATATATCAGAAAATGTGCCTTAACAATGAATGAGAAATATATTATCGAATTTTTTACTCATTTCTCGTAACTTCCGGTGATGACCGGAAGTACTTTTATGATGCGTTTTCCTCTAAATGACAGCGACTCTTTACTGTCTATATTCCCTGAAAATTTCACGTCTCTATCTGAAAGAGTTCTCAACAAAAACAAGTAGACTAAAGAAAGAGAAAGTAGTAGGTTACTACCGACCGGAAGTCAATTTTGAAAAACAAAATGATCCACACTCTAGAAGTTGATACTTTTATTATGACATGTGAAAATCATATGAAAGACTTCAAATATATGCGAGATTTATGGTGACAAAGAGATGAAAAGTAAAAAGGTATTTTATCAAGAAACCGGAAGTAGTTGTTTTGACTACCAACGGAGTCAATATTCTTTTGACACTTTCAAAGAGACTTAATAAACTAGTATAGGTTTCAATTTACAAGAAAAAGTTTGAAATTTGCGATTCTTTCAATCACTTCCGGTGACGACAGGAAGTGACGGTCGACATGTTCAACCCTCTACTGCACGACTGCAAACGGAGATTTATAATTCCTGAATAATTGATGAACCTATATTTTACCTTTTCCAAGAAAAATGCTGGACAAAATTCCTTTTGAGAAACAAAAAATCGCCCATATTTTCCGACCGGAAGTGAATTTTGTAAAAACAAAAATAGTTATAGGAAGGTCCTTTCATAAGACATTATTCCTGAAAATTTCAAGAAAATCTATCCACCATCTCTGAGAAATCACTCGAAGAAATCGGAAAATCGACATTTTTCAAATACTTCCGGTATAGACCGGAAGTGACGGACGAAAAAATTGAATGTATGTGTACAATGGACTAATGTCAGTTGATCAACTCTACAAGTTTCAAGCGTCTATCTATATTCATTATTGAGAAACTGAAAAAACTAGGTTTGAATATGTCCACCCCATATCTCACGACCGGAAGTGAATTTTACAAAACTATTTAAATTTACACTAGACATTTATAATGTCTATAACATATGTAAAATTCAAATCATTAACTTGTTTTATGACCGAGATTTATGGCACTGAAAAATGAGAGAATGAATAGTTTTTCTTTCATATAACCGGAAGTTGGAGATTAAACTTCCGGTGGGGTCAATAGTTTTTGAGAATTAGAACGAGACCTAATAAACCGATATAGGTTTCAATTTAAAAGAAAAAAGTTTGAAATTTATGATTTATTAATCACTTCCGGTGACGACCGGAAGTGACGGCCGACATTCTTACCCCCCTACTGCACCCCTACAAAGTGAGATCTATTAACTCTGAAATTTTGGTGACTCTATCTTTTACTGTTTCTGAGAAAAACGATTGACAACGAAAACAGCTCATAAGCCGTATTTGCCGACCGGAAGTGAATTTTACAAAAATATTTGACGTTACTTTAGACATTTATAGTGACTATAATATATGTAAAACTCAACTCATTATCTAGTTTCATGACCGAGATTTATGGCACTGAAAAATGAGAGAATGAATAGTCTTTCTTTGATACAACCGGAAGTTGGAGATTCCACTTCCGGTGGGGTCAACATTTTTTGAGAATTAGAACGAGATATAGTAAACCAAAGTAGGTTTCAATTTGAAAGAAAAAAGTTTGAAATCGATGATTTATTTGATCACTTCCGGTGACGACCGGAAGTGACGGCGACAAAAAATATTACGTGCATGCACCATAGAGAAAATAAATCTATCATCCCTGAAAGTTTCATTCGATTATCTTTAATGGTTTTCAAGTTTACCCCCGGACAAAGTTTCTTTCAAAAACCGGAAAATCGGACGTATCTGACGAACGGAAGTGAATTTTGAAAAAATGAAAAAAATGCCTCGAGGTACCATCGTTCCCTATAACCTGTGAAAGTTTCAGGAAAATCCATCCAACGGTCTCGGAGACGAAAGGGAAAAAATAATAATAATAATAATAATAATAATAATAAACAGTAGAATCACTAGAAGGTCTTCCGTTGGAAACGGAAGACCTTAACTAGTACTTATTGTAACGGGGACCGTTACAGATGTTCCCCAAACATTCCCCCATTTAGCAAGCGGTGCCATTTATTTCAGTACAAGTGGTTTTGACCATGGCAAACTGTCTAGCATGTGAATATATAACTATTTCATAACGTTCAGTCCATTTCATGCTAGTACATATCAGTTATAAAGATCTGAGAATTTTGTGCACGTGCACGTACGTGCATGCACGTGCTGATAAGTAATTTGACCATCTCGATACATTACAAGTCTTACTATATGAGTACAAGAGAAGTTTCACAACAGTTCAATGAAAATCGAGAAATTAACAACAACTCAAAACTACAAAGACCGAAATCAATGCACGTGCATACACGTGCGCGTGAATACCACACAACAATTTTGTTGATGCTATTCAATAGACATTTGAACAATATATTTACTATATGAATTTGGTATCGATCGCTTCACTCTTAAGAAAGTTATTGGGATTTCAAAATCGTCCAATCACAATTAAGTGCATGTGCATGCGCGTGCAGGGAAGTGATTTTGAGACTATTAATAAATTGACAGGCCCAAAACATACCTGCAACCTAATTTTCAAACCTATTCATTGCAATCTCAAAATGTTATAGACCAATACTCAAATTTAGACGTCAAAAATTACAATGCATGCGCATTCACGCGCACGCGATTTTGATAATGGAAAATTTGTTGACACCATTTCACAGACATTCATATCATAGATCCTCAGGGTAAATTTGAATTCATTTCAGTTTTTAATTCAATAGTTATGAGCATTTTAGTACCCGAAAAATGAAAGAAAAGCTATGCACGTGCATACACGGGCACGTGAGTATGACTCAGCATCAATGTTGATGTCATTCAATAGACATTTGATAGATATACTTACAGTATAAATTTCATAGTGTTTCCATCATTTATAAGAAAGTTATGGCGATTTGAAACTCGTCCAATCACAATTTAGCACACGTGCATGCACGTGCCGGATGGTAATTATGACTGTATACTTTTGTTAAGAATATCAAGATACATATACAAGACAAGTTTGAAAAGATTTTGACAAAAAACAAAAAAGTTATGGTCATTGATAGAATTGAACGTTCAAATGTCAATGCGCGTGCGTGCGCATGCGCATGTTCAATTTATTTAACATAGATTTGTAGATATTTATAATCTTTACCTATCCTGTAAATATCATCAAATTGTCTTAATTTACATGAAAGTTATAAATGGTTTTGTTTTATCCAATCAAATTGAAGCACATGAGCATGCGCGTACAGAATTGAAATTTTGACGATGTGAAACGGTTAAGGGTCTCAAGTTATACCTGCAATATAAATATCAAACGATTTCATTGAAAAATAAAAAAGTTAGACGCATTCCAAAGTTTGTAAACAAAAAATCCAATGCACATGCATGCATTTTCAGACAAAATGACGTTCGTTCCGCACATCTACAAAGAGTATTCTATCATCCTAAAAAGGTTTCGTCTTGATCCCTTCAGTAGTTTCTGAGAACACTCGTGGACAAAAAAGGGTGACAAGAATAAAGAAAGAATAATAATAATAACTAGATGCGATCTCGTTGCGAGCAACGAGTGGGTCTTCCATCCAATTTTAGATGTGATGAGATAAGAATTTGACTGAGATTTTCGTTCATAAATAATGATACAAATATATTGTCTAGACGTACAATTTAGCTTCGGTAATGTTGTACAAATATTGATCATTTAAGTGTTATAAATTAAAGACTCTCTGCCCCTCTCGGCCACTAATTAAAGGGGTCAGCCTTAAAGTTAATAATGTTATTTACTGCGATACAAATTCGACTGATCAGGCGAGTCATGTCGCCCGGAGGCCTATTTTTTTTTTATGTCATTCTAGATATATCTAGCAGAACTGAACAAATTTTGTTCTACATGTCTTATCAAAATTTTCTTTTGAAAAAAATTATTGATTGCGACATTTATCAGACTGTTAAGGCGTGTCATAAGGCCCGTGGGCCTTTTTCTTGATATCGTTTGAAAGATCTTGCAAAACTGAACAACTTTTGTTCTACATGTCTTATCAAAAGATTCTCGAGAAAAAAGTTAGTAATTGTGACACTAATCAAACTGTTCAGGCGAGCCATGAGGCCCGTTCGCCTTTTTCATGATGTTGTTCGAAAGATCTTGCAAAACTGAACAACTTTTGTTCTATATGTCTTATTAAAAGTTTCTTGACAAAAATGTTATAGATTGCAACAATAACCCAACTGTTCAGGTGAGCCATGAGACTCGCAGGCCTATTTCTTAACATCGTTAGTTAACGCTTGCGAAACTGAACAACTTTTGTTCTACATGTCTTATCAAAAGTTTCTCGAGAAAAAAGTTATTGATTGTGAAACTAATCAAACTCTCCAGGCGAGCCATGAGACCCGTTCGACTTTTTCATGATGTTGTTCGAAAAATCTTTCAAAACTGAACAACGTTTGTTCTAGATGTCTTATTAAAAGTTTTTTGACAAAAATGTTATAGACTGCAACAATAACCCAACTGTTCAGGTGAGCCATGAGACCCGCAGGCCTATTTCTTAAGATCGTTAGTTAACGCTTGCGAAACTGAACAACTTTTCTTCTACATGTCTTGTCAAAAGTTTCTCCAGAAAAAAGTTATTAATGTTATTAATTGTGATACAAATTCGACTGTTCAGGCGAGCCATGACGCCCGCAGGCCTATTTTTTTATATCATTAGATAGATCATGCAAACCTGAACAACTTTTATTCTACATGTCTTATCAAAAGTTTCGTGAGAAAAAAGTTAATCATTGTAACAGAACTTCAATGGTTCAGGCGAGACATGAGGCCCATGGGCCCATTTCTTGATATGGCACGAAAGATCTCAATAAACTGTACAACTTTTGTTATATATGTCTAAACAAAATATTTACGAGTAAAAAGTTCTGATTTAAAACGTGGAAAAAAATTGGGCACTTTTCTAAACTCCATTTTCGACCCCTACCGAGCTTCCATACTAGGCACTTCCGGAAATTTTGAAAACCCAGGTGCACAACTACAACATGTCGTCTAACATCACTGAAAATTTCAGCACTCTAACTTATGTCGTTTTTGAGTTTTTGTCTGGACAAAATGGTCATCTGAAAATCGATAAAAGGGGGATAACTTCTAACAGGAAGTGATTTTTCAAAAATTGAAACGGCGGTACAAACTTCAAATGGCAACGCATCAACCCTGAAATTTTGAAGTAAATCGATCCAGCCATCTCCGAGAAATCTTCTGCACAAAAATCGGTAAGGAGAAAAAAAAAGAATAATAATAATAATAAAAAAGAAAAGTGAAAAATCAACAATAGAATAATAGAAGGGTCTTCCGCTGAAGACGGAAGACCCTAATAACTAGTACTTATTGTAACGGGGACCGTTACAGATGTTCCCCAAACATTCCCCCATTTAGTAAGTGGTGACATTTATTTCAGTACAAGTTGTTTTGAC
This sequence comes from Ostrea edulis, assembly GCF_947568905.1. Taxonomy (NCBI): domain Eukaryota; kingdom Metazoa; phylum Mollusca; class Bivalvia; order Ostreida; family Ostreidae; genus Ostrea; species Ostrea edulis. The sequence continues at coordinate 6,071,542 of NC_079171.1, read as the reverse complement.
CATTGCAAACTGTGTAGCATGTGAATATATGTGAATAACTATCTTGTAACGATCAGTCCATTTCATACTAGTTCAAATCAGCTATAAAGATCTGAGAGTTTTGTGCATGTGCACGTACGTGCATGCACGTGCATATAAATAATTCGACCATCTCGATACATTAGAAGTCTTACTATATCAGTACAAGAGAAGTTTCACAACTGTTCAATGAAAAACGAGAAATTAACGGCAACTCAAAACTACAAAGACCGAAATTAATGCACGTGCACACACGTGCGCATGAGTACCACACAAGAATTTTGTTGATGCTATTCAATAGACATTTGAACAATATACTTACTATATCAATTTGGTATCGATCACTTCACTCATAAGAAAGTTATTGGGATTTCAAAATCGTCCAATCAGAATTAAGCGCACGTGCATGTGCGTGCAGGGAAGTGATTTTGAGACTATTAATAAATTGAGAGGCCCAAAACATACCTGCAACCTAACTTTCAAACCTATTCATTGCAATCCCAAAATGTTATAGACCAATACTTAAATTTAGACGTCAAAAATTACAATGCACGCGCATTCACGCACACGCGATTTTGATAATGGAAAATTTGTTGACATCATTTCATAGACATTCATATCATAGATCATCAGGGTAAATTTGAATTCATTTCAGTATTTAATTCAATAGTTATGACCATTTTAGTACCCGAAAAATGAAAGAAAAGCTATGCACGTGCATACACGCGCACGTGAGTATGACTCAACATCAATGTTGATGTCATTCAATAGACATTTGATAGATATACTTACAGTATCAATTTCATATTGTTTCCATCATTTATAAGAAAGTTATGGCGATTTGAAAATCGTCCAATCACAATTTAGCACACGTGCATGCACGTGCCGGATGGTAATTATGACTATACACTTTTGTTAAGAATATCAAGATACATATACAATACAAGTTTGAAAAGATTTTGACAAAAAACAAAAAAGTTATGGTCATTGAAAGAATTGAACCTTCAAAAGACAATGCACGTGCGTGCGCATGCGCGTTTGCAATTTTTATTATATCGGTCTGTAGATATTTTGCATGTTTACCTATCCTGTATATATCATTAAATTTCCTTAATTGGTATGAATGTTATAAACGGTTTTGTATTATCCAATCAAATTGAAGCACACGTGCATGCGCGTGCAGAATTGAAATTTTGACGATGCCAAACAGTTAAGGGTCTCAAGTTATACATGCAATATAAATATCAAACGATTTCATTGAAAAATAAAAAAGTTAGACGGATTCCAAAATTTGTAAACAAAAAATACAATGTACGTGCATGCACATGCATGCATTTTCAGACAAAATGACGTTCGTTCCGCACATCTACATAGAGTATTCTATCATCCTAAAAAGGTTTCATCTTGATCCCTTCAGTAGTTTCTGAGAACACTCGTGGACAAAAAAGTGTGACAAGAATAAAGAAAGAATAATAATAATAATAATAATAATAATAAGAAACAGAGTAAAACCAATATGTTCCCAAACTTTGTTTGGGGAACATAATACCGAGCGAAGCTCGGACGGGCCGAAGGCCCGTCCGCGAAGCAAGGCTCTAAAGGTAACACGTATGTAAAAGAAAAAAGTCAAAATCAGCAAAAGAAAAGAGATAATCTCTATATACGTTCAGTGAAATTTTCGTGATCCATATGGGCGCCGCCATTTATTTTTTCATTACCTGCTTCAACAGTTATTCGTGTTTTATTTTGAATGCCAATAATATAAGTCTCTAACGTGCAATTCGTAATTTAAGCACTCATTTTGTTCAAAGTGAATAGTATAATTATCATTGTAACAGGTTTTAGCAAATAAATACATATAAAACCGTAATACGACTAAATAGATGAACGAGTTCATGAGTTTCTGTGAATACGATAAAATTACGGTTACTTTTTTACCATTTTGAATTTATTGGTTAAATTTGTTTAGTTTTAACGGCCTTTTTCATTGCATACGGAATGTATTATTGTTGTTTATAATTGTTTGCTTTGAAAAAGAGAAAAAAAGTCGAGGCTAAATGTGACGTCAAAATGCACAGTTTACGTCGCCTTGCGTTTTTTTTCCCGCGTTCAATGAATAGGCGGATCATGTAAAACTGTTGTCCCCATATAAACTCCTTTAATATTGAGATGTTACTGGGTGTTTAGGGCAAGGAAATTTCATTCAAAATATATTTTTTTAAATGAATCACAATCTACCGTACTTAACGGAATTATGATTACCATTCGGGACACGGAGTTACGTACATGCTTCGCTCGGTCCAACGGTCACACCGTATACATATTACCGAGCGAAGCTCGGACGGGCCTTCGGCCCGTCCGCGAAGCAAGGCTCTAAAGGTAACACGTATGTAAAAGAAAAAAGTCAAATTCAGCCAAAGAAAAAGAGATAATCTCTATATACGTTCACTGAAATTTTCGTGATCCATATGGGCGCCGCCATTTATTTTTTCATTACCTGCTTCAACAGTTATTCGTAATTTATTTTGAATGGCAATAATAGAAGACTCTGACGTGCAATTCGTAATTTAAACACTCAGGTTGTTCAAAGTAAATAGTATAATTATCATTATAACAGGTTTTAGCAAATAATTACATATAAAACCGTAATACGACTAAATAGATGAACGAGTTCCCGAGTTTCTTTGAATAAGAATATACGATAAAATTACGGTTACTTTTTTACCATTTTGAATTTATTGGTTAATTTTGTTTAGTTTTATAACGGCCTTTTTCGTTGCATACGGAATGTATTATTGTTGTAAAAATAATTGTTTGCTTTGAAAAAGAGAAAAAAGTCGAGGCTAAATGTGACGTCACAATGCACAGTTTACGTCGCCTTGCGTTTTATTTCCCGCGCTCAATGGATAGGCGGATCCTGTAAAACTGTTCTCCCCATATAAACCCCTTTAATATTGAGATCTTACTGGGTTATCAACGCAAGGAAAATTTCATTAAAAATATATTTTTTTAAATGAATCATAATCTACCGTACTTAACGGAATTATGATTACCACTTGGGACACTCCAATGACCCACTATCAAACTTCCCGTCTCCTGCTCAGTCAGCCATATTTGAAATACTGCGTCTGAAACTGTGACGTCACGGGTATTCTATTTATCTCGCTTCTGTTTCTTTCTATTAGGATATGGTACATGCGCGAGTGCTATCGAAAATTAGTCTATTTTTAAATGTATGCGCACACATCAGATTCCGAAAGAACACAAAATGTCGAGCCCAGTGGTATGAAATTAAGTCTGATCGTGCGAGAAAATTTTTATCTACGGTAATTTAAATTCGAATCAGTTGACTTCCGCTAGTTTTTTCAGTTCAAATCGTGATAAAGAATATATATTTGCAGAATTTTATTGCTCATTAATGGAATTTTGTTGAATAAAACGATAATTTTTTCATGGTTATAGAGGATACGTAGATTCTTTTGGTATTTTTTTTGTGGGGGTACACGTTCGTATTACAGGTTACACTTTGACTGAAAATCATAAGTCTGGCACAGAAAAATGACATAATAAAGTAATGTGCTGAATATTTTAACAACATGAGGAACAATACAAATTAATCTCATAAACACATTGCCCCCAGCTGCGCAGACGACTGTAAAAATTGTTAATACACGAAATATCACATATATGAACAAGATCCCTTATTGCTCAGAACTGCACTGCCAGCATTCACTGAGGAAGTAGGAGGGGGGGGGGGGATATATATATATATTGTATAGTGTAATAAATTTTCTCTCCCTCTCTTATATCATTAGCTCACACATGTACACACTCAAATATATATATATATATAGATCTATATAATATATAAAACAGAAATAGTACACATAAATTATTATATATAGACTATATAATATATATTATATATATATATATATATATAGAAAATACTGCACTAAAACCAACATGCAACACTCAGAGATCAGTATATTAAATATGATATATGGTATAAAAAGTCAAATTAGTATATATACTCAATTGACTTTGATATTTCTAATATATATCTCTCTGTGTGTGTATGTATAACATCAAAAGTTGATATAGTATACTCATTTGACTTTGATGTTCCCATTATTTTAAAGATATATATATATATATCAAGTCAATTTAGTATACTCGATTGACTTTGATATATCTATTGTTATTATTATTGTGTGTGTATATATACAATATACATATATATATACAAATATATATAATACACATATATATCTGTATATATATTAGGGCTGGGTATCGTTTGGAAAATTTCGATACGATACGCATTGCAATACAGAGAGACGATATGCGATACGTATTGACGATACAATATAAGTAGATTTACACTTAATTTTGAGGATTAAAATGATTAAATAATAATAAAAATAAAGCTTCACGTATTCTTTTTGTTTCATTTGCATATAGTGTTAGCTTGAATTAATCTATCATAAAACAATTGTGCATGAAATTATTATCTATTTGCTTTTATCAATATTGTTAACATATTTTTTCTCTTCATGAAAACAAGGGCATATTCACACTCTCTGGCTTTAAACAAACCCTAATTGCTGATACAATATCTCCCGCTCTAAGTCTAAGGCAGCAGAGGAAATTATTTTCAGGATGAATATTCACAAATGAATTATAACTTTATTTATTTGTTCATATATTTCTTCATACAAAAATTGCGACTGCAGATCACTTTCGACTCTGATCACTACATACATCATTCATCGATAGATTTCTCGCCATTTTTCTGACAGTAAACTTTATGATGTCATCGCAAATATGTTGCTAAATTACTTGTACCACCAGAGCTTACGACCTCTGTTCCACAAACGTTACACTTTGGTTTTTTCAAGCTACAAATATGTAATATTTGAAAACTAAGACCACGGTATCGTCACCACGAGCACACTTTCGACACGTTTGCGTTGTATGCTGTCATGGAGCAAATGATATTTAGACAGTTCGTTCGTATATTTTCAATTTATTTGTTAACTCGTTCATGAAATCTCGCTGTAAGATACGTTAAAACCACTCTTAATATACCAAACGATACGGGACTCGCTGTATCGGTTATCGTATCGCTCAAAAATATCGATGTATATCGATAATCGATATATTGATCCAGCCCTAATATATATGATATCAAAAGTCGATTTAGTGTACTCAATCGACTTCAATATTCCCATTATTTTAAGTTATTACCTTGAAAATATGTCTTAAAGGGATACCTGTTTTTTCTTCCCCCTTTTATCTTCAAATTTTGTTTTTTACCTAGTGTATTTTCATTATGCTATACATGACCAGACCTGGGGTCAATTACTTTAAAATGTAACGCATTAAATTACAATTACATTGGAATTTTCACCTTTACAATTACTGTTACTTTCATTCATATAAGTAATTAATTAAATTACAATTACTTTGGTAAAGTAATGAATTACATTACACATTACAATGCAAAAAAAAAAAAAATACAAAGAAAATTCATGAACACAAATTATTTGAAATTAACTTTTAAATCAGATTGTGATTAAGTATAAATGACCATTGACTGAACACATTAAAAGAATGTTTTTATTTGAAAGAATGTATTTTTTTTTTTTTAAATAAATGGGGGGTATCCACATTTCAGATGCCTGTGGTAGCTGCTGCATGCAGTATAACATTCTGCATGTATACCCTCTAAATATTGGAGAAAAGTTGCATATACATCTAATTTGAAAAGTATGTGAATACTACTTATCTTTCACCATACATCTTGATGACTGAATTTCAAGTTCATATAAATTTTCTAAAGAATCTTATATTTATAATTTTAAAAGTTGTGTCCGGAGGAAAAAGTTTTCATCAAGATATTTGGTAAAAGATGAGAGTTGTCTGTACTTCTCATTTGAGTCTGAGCACACATATATAAATAATATATAGGTGGTTTGAGACCAAGATGGACATTTAAATGTTGTAAATCAGTGTGTTCATATGCATACACTTAAAATAATCCTTGTTTATAATGGAAAGTATTGTTGCATATATACATACTAATTTGCTACATTGTGTAAAAACAAATAATGAAAAGGACAAAATCTATTCAAAACTTTATTTTTTCTACAGAAATGGAGCATGAATTAAAGTTAAAGTGTATGTGTAGGCTCTGTGGAGTGAAAATTCCCATTAATTCCAAGTCTCATCCCAAAGAAAACTTCAAAGCTGCAATCACCTCCCTTTATTATATTGACATTGACAGTGACTCTGTGAACATTCATCCTCCTGAAATTTGTACAGCATGTAGACTACGACTCACACGACATTTTCTACAACAAAAAAAGTAAATATAAGAACAGATATCAAATGTAAATCCCCTCTGCATATAGACTAGATACAGCTACATCTATGCATGTTCATTTTCATGAATTCTTGCACATTATTACACTTATAATTTGTGACACTGTATTACACAATCTCCTCTAAAACTAATATATCATCAATAAGTTTTAAAATAATCGTCAAATACAGCTTACCTTGTCTGTAGAGGGCTCGAGAGAATAGCGCGCGGCTATAGCGAAAGTAGGGCTCGACGTTCTTGCAACCGGAAATACGGTAAAGGTTATTGCCCCTACGCACGAGTTATCGTTCTTTGCAGGAGACGGCTTATATAACGGAAGTTTGATAGTGATGACCATTACATGCTTCGCTCGGTCCAACGGTCACACCGTATACATATTAATAATAATAATAATAAACAGAGTAAAACCAATATGTTCCCAAACTTTGTTTGGGGAACATAATAAGAAACAGAGTAAAACCAATATGTTCCCAAACTTCGTTTGGGGAACATAATTAGGCCTACCGTTAAGAGGGAGCCATTTCCTTCGTGCTTTCGGTTTTGATTCTACGAACATGACCGACTTCTCTGTCTTCAGCAGTGACGTGACTTCCCGTGTGTTTTTAAAAAAAGAATATAAGAGCTGTGAGCCTAATCGATGGCTATTTTTAGTGCAGAATTTATGCAATTTAATTTTGTATGCTCATTTGAAAGAGGTTATAATTCAAACGCAACCAAGGTTAGACCATCGCTCATTCTATCTTTCGGTGCGCATTACGAAAATAACAAAATGACGGGTGTTGCTAAAACGCGGAACGGAAGACGGAACGGAATGGAATTAAGAATTCGAATGATTAAATTAATGTAGATAAGATAACGCCAAAAAATCGGGGGGGGGGGGGGGGGGGGATGTTTCATTTTGATTAAAATCAAGAATTTGGGTATTACAGGCGATACATCAACTATTATCCTAAAATTTTGCATCATGAAAGATGAATATTACGAACAGTGATCAATCTCATAAATCCTATAAAATAATTTAAAAGTTAAACGTTTGTATAAGAATTTACAATGTGTTTTACAAGAGTTTTCAAAGTACTGCAAATTAGCGAGTAGCGACACCTATAGGTAGAGAATAAAAAGACCTCACACCCCCCCCCCCCCCCCCCCCCCCCCGTGGCAAAACGTCATTAACGCACATATACATGTATTTACACATAGTACTCAGGGGCGGATCCAAGAATTGCAGTTACGGGGGGGGGGCGCCACTTTATGAGGCAGGGGGTCTGAGGGCCGCCTTGAGGCCCCCAGTGGGTCCAAGATGAAGCCCTGGTGGGTCCCAGGGGGCTAAGACCCCGGAGGCTCCTGGATTTTATAGAGCTTGAAATATGTCTCCTATTTAGTCATTTGTACTATTTTCTAAATTTTAAGGGTTTTTTTGAAAAAAGGAAGTTCTCCCAAGAAATTAAAAGATGTTGTCATTTACTTTTCCGGAAGTGGAAGAAATCAATGCTTCTTTTATCGTTTAGTACATTTTTCTAAACAAGATACCACAATTTACCTTAAATTTGAAAATTGAAGGGGGGGGGGGGCTCCGGCGCCCCATAAATCTGCCGCTGATACTGTGAATATGTGTACTTACAACAGGGAGTGTGATATGTAAAATACAACGATAATCCATAATCGTATTAAGTCAACGAGTTAAAAAACAATTTGTGTCGATTTATAATTTTTTGGCCACAGCACTCCAATCCTAAATAGGAAGGATTTCTGGCAGTTCATTTCTAAACTAAATATACTTGTATATCTTAATTAAAACATGTAGATTAATAATGAGATGACTTTTAATTCCATTCAAGCATAAATTCTGTGTTAGCCTTTTAGCTATATCAGTGATATATTATGAAATAAAACTTTTAATTCCTCTTACTATGGGTCGTAAACTTTACCCTAGTTAACATTGGTTCTGTTTCAATCTTTCTTTCCCACTGTATCTCTTCAGTTTCAACACTAATCCGCAGGATATCGGTAAATGTACGAACTTCCACAATCAATTCATCCCAAATGAGACAAACCTTTTTTCCACACCAGAGTCGTTCGCATAAAATTTGATGTGATACTTAAATGTATATTGTACCAGGTGTAGAACTAAATCCAAATTCAGTTATCTTATACTTATCTATAGTTCGATGAAAAACACGTTCGATTTAAAAGGGCTATGTTTGGGGGAAATTGTTCAAAAAATCATTTTATCTTTTGCAATGTTGTTCTCATGGGGGGAGGGGGGGGTACTTTTATTCATTGGATAGACTCATAAAATCTTTCCTTAAGGTAATAAATTAATAGAATTTGAAAGGGGTTCAATTATAATTCGGGGGAGAAAATGACAAAGCCGGGAAAAAGGATGGTACCAACAGGCGTTTCCTTAATATTTGTATTAAAACTTACTATGCAAAATATTGAGCAAGCGCCTGTTGGTACATTCATCCACAAAATCAACCGTTTTAAAATACATATTAGATAATAATGCATTAGTTAAAAGTATGACGTATTAATATGGAATGGTGGATTCTGAGGATAATTTCATGTTCTCTCTGTAATTTCTGCTTCCCTTGTTTATAATAAACATTTTGATATTACATAATGCTGACCTCCCCAAAACATTATTACACACATTATTTTCCGTTTTCCATTCCGTTTTGTTTTCCGTTCCGCGTTTTAGTAAAGATACCCACAAATAACCAAATATCACGGAAGCACGTGTACGGGAAATGCTGCATTACATGCTAAGATCAATTCTATGTAAAAATCAAAGAAATCAGATAGGGTCTGGCCACTCAATGTCACAGATTTCTTTGATTTTCACAGTATTAACTTTACTTGCACCATCTTACATAATTTCAACCCCACCACCGAATTTCTACCATCCGTTGCCATGGAAACCGACAGCAGTCTATGAGGGCTAATTGAACTGCAAAATTCAGCCCGTTTTGCCCATGTTTTGTCCTTGTGGTATGTAAAAAATTGAAAAAGACAACTAATTTTCTCCATAAATCTCGATTCCCCATAACATTCCCTCCTTATTTATGATATCTATATCCACCTATGGTAAAGAGTGTCTTACTGACCGCTGTACCAATGTATTATAATTTGGCACTTTGCCAAAAAGTGATTTTTTGTTGGATTTCATTGATGAATTTAGATAATTTGGAAAATACATACAGCATAATCAACTGCCATCAAAGGATGTCCATATCAAAGACTCTTAATATATATAAAAAGATTAATGGTGAAACGTAGTGCAATTGATCTGTAGTAGCATGAAAACTGTAGATTTGGGCATTTTGCCGAAACGGATTTTTTGTTGGATTTCGTTGATGAATTTAGATAATTTGGAAAATACATACAGCATAATCAACTGTCATCAAAGGGTGTCCATATCAAAGACTCCTAATTTATATAAAAAGATTAATGGTGAAATGTTAACATTCTTCTTACAATGCAGTTTAAATGAGTCGGGGGATCCCCTCAATATTTTAAATTTAGAGAAAAACCAAATATATTGTGCACAAGGATACGTGATGTAAACAAATTAACTGTCACCACAGGCGCTTGGGTTCAGAACACCATCACCCACCCCCCCCCCCCCCCCCCCCTTTCTGAATAAGCTACGTGAGTTAATTTAATTATTTTGAGTTTTCAGGGGCGGATCCAGGAATTCTGGTGGGGGTGGAAGTTTTTTCAGAGGCAGGGGGTCAGTTGGGGGGGGGGGGGGGGGGGGGCTCCTGAATTTTAGTGATTTTAAGAATAAAATTTAACCATGTAATTAGCCTTCATAGGTGAAGTTACATCCCTCTTACAAACAGAAGCACACCTTT
>NC_079171.1:5898779-6058779 GCF_947568905.1 Ostrea edulis | reverse complement strand
TGACATAGTGCAGATTCAAGTTTGTTCAAATCATGGCCCCTGGGGTAGGATGGGGCTACAAGGGGGGATCAAAGTTTTTCATACAAATATATAGGGACATTCTTTTAGAATCTTCTTCTCAAGAACCACTGAGTCTGAAAAGCTGATATTCACATGAACAGCTTCCTAACATAGAGCAGAGCTAAGTTTGTTCAAATCATGGCCCCCTGTTGTAGGATGGGGCCACAATAGGGGATCAAAGTTTTACATACAAATATATAGGAATTTTTTTTTAAAAATCTTCTCAAGAACCACTGAGCCAGAAAAGCTGATATTTACATGAAAGCTTTCTGATATGGTGCAGATTCAAGTTTGTTCAAATCATGGCCCCTGGGGGTAGGATGGGGCCACAAGGTGGGATCAAAGTTTTACATACAAATATATAGGAAAAATCTTCAAATATCTTCTTCTCGTGAACCATTGGGCCAAAGAAGTTCACATTTACAAGAAAAATTTCTGACATAGTGTAGATTCAAGTTTGCGAAAACTATGGCCTCCAGGGGTAGATTGGGGCCATGATAAGGACTACGGTTTTACATGCAAATATATATAGAAAGTCTTCTGATATGGACCAAGGTGACTCAGGTGAGCGATGTGGCCCATGGGCCTCTTGTTTAAATAAGAAGCAGATTTTAAGAAAAAAAATAATTAATGCATGATTTTGGGAGGGAGGGAGGGGCTGCAAAAAATTAAACCAAGGTATATATAAACAATTCTTAAGAAATTCATACTAGTATTCCTATTGAAAAAAATATAATCAACTCGGAATCTCTACACAGTTATTCATTTAAGTGTGTACAATATTAGAGCAAGATATAGTGTTTATTTCTCCTACTTATGTAAAATACGGAGTTAGGGACTTTATTGTATTTTGACATTCACGTTTTAGAATCAATTATTATAGATATGATTTCATTTTCCCTCTTTTTATAGTACGCACTAATTTGTAACCTAAACTTTGAATATTATAGGGACGGCGTGCGACCCCACCCCCTCTAAATCCGTCAGTGGTGTTGGTAAAATGGGTAGTAAAAACCGGGCCGGGCCGGGTCACCTTCGTAACCCGAGTCCTTTAGTTTTCTTTGTTGATATATCATTGTTTGTTTTGAAACTTTCAGAATATATCCTTAATGGTACAATTAGTCTACTGTAATTTCACCCTCCTGTGATGTCATCAGATTTTGCAAAATCAACGATTTATTTCGATTTATGCATGATAGGAACATAAATTTTCTTGAGTCTTTTCTGATAGTTATTGTAAAAAATCTTGTTAAAAATAAACTACTTTAAAAGTATAAGTTATAGATAATCACCGATAAGTTTCAAAATATTGAACCCAGGGGCAATAACTCTGTTTTTATTGATATCTTTATCAAATCTATTGCGCGATAGATTTCCTTTATTTTTTACAGACATTTTGTATACTTTTGTAAAGAAACAGTTTTATGAAATTGTTATGAATGCTATTATATCGTCATAACCAGTTTTTATGAAATTTTGATAACACTGTTTAAGGGAAATTGCAATTTTCTGACGTTGATATGTATGTCTCACATCTTAAAAAGTGTGATGACCCATAATATTTGATCATTTGTTAGTTTTAACTCTAATGAATGGAAATAAATACACTTTTTAAACTTGTATCAGATAAAACTGCGAATATGGAGTTACCTTACCATTGCCTACAGATAAAGAATGCACTGATGGTATAAAATCTGGTTGGTAATATGGGTAGCGAGACCAGAACACACATTGTAGTACATTTTCTGTAAACTATACACCAGCTGCTGAAAACTTTGCATTTTTTCAATTCATAGAGAGTTGAATTTGATACTCAATGTATTATTTGACCATTTCAATGCCTTTTGCAGAGGCGTCGGCAAGTATTTGACATTGGGGAGGCGAACTGGATCGAAAGGGGGAAGGGGGGGGGGGGTCTAACTGACATGTTTTGACTCACTGCACCCTGAAATTGTTTTTCAAATCAGTATCAATTGATTTAATCATGAAAGATATGATGATATATAATAAGTATATATGCCAGAAGGCAGAAAATATCAAAATTTGGATAAAAACATGATTTTTAAAAATAATTTCAACACATATGAACAAGACTCTGAGAGATTTGAACTCGAGATCTGCAGTTCAATGCTTTAACCACTGATCTGCTATGATAGACAAACAAATCGATCGATACAAATAATTTTACAAAACATTTAAAACGCCATCTTGTATCTTGTGAATCATACAAGTATAAGTGTTAGTGCAGTGAGCGACCTTAAATTCAGATCTCCACCCGAATCTTGATATTCTGTTCTTATTCTGTCAATGTCGGAGAGACACCACCTGATAATACTGAAAAGTCAGACCCCAGTATCATGAAACCAACTCAGAGTTAAGTCAAAATTCCAATCACCTGTAAAATGTTCGTTAATTTTGAACTGAAACTCTTAATTTGCAGACACTAGAATTAATTTGATGAAGCAATATTGAACAACAATTTCATTTTGGAATCATTGAATTATCAATCATTTCATCGCTTCAGATTTTGAATCTATTGCTTCAAACTTGCTTCCTTCATACACCACTGGGGCTTCGTATCCATTATGTTCTCAATCTATATATAAATATCTAACGTTGAAAGTCATTAACAGGAAGCAGCGTAGCCAGGGTACATTTGATATGGACACCCGAGCAGGGAGGGGGGTTGGGGGCCGCCTTAAGGCCCCAAATGGGTCCAAGACCAAGCCTTGGTGGGGGCCCAAGGGTGAAGCCCCCGAAAGCTAGTAAATTTTAGACGATTTTGATGTGTATATTTGACCCTCCTGAACGCATTTTTCGTACACTGTATAAAATTTGTTACGCAGCCATATTCGAGGTCTGTTCTGTTTTTGTACGAAATGCGGACAGGCACTTGTAAAATCTCAAAATTGTGAAAGGATCTGTCCAATATCTTTGTATGACGAACCTATCACATGCAATTTTAGACATTTGAAGAGACAAAACAATACCAGATAGATTGGTTGACTGGTTTAGACAGACCAAGTACTTGACTAATAGTCAAGCTTACATTGATGTTCAAAATACACCTGTAAAGATTTAAAATAACAAAGACTAGAGAATTCTTTCAACTCATTTTCTTGTAAATTACCTACAGGGGTGCATCCAGGAATTGCGGCTACGGGCGCGCGACTTGGGTCCAGGGTGAAGCCCCCGAAAGCTCCTGGATTTTACAGATTTTATGGGACTTGAAATATTTCTCCTATCTAATCATTTGTATTATTTTCTATCATTTTAATAAGGTGAAATTAATAAAATGACCCAAATTTTAAGGAGTTTTTAGAAAAAATTAAATTCTCCCAAAAAAGTAATTCAAGAAATCAAAAGATTTTGTCATTTAATTCTCCGGGAGTGGAAGAAATTATTGCTTCTTTTATCGTTTAATACATTTTCCAAACAAGATACCGCGATTTACCTTAAATTTGAAAATTTTAGGGGGGGGGGGGGGGGGGGGCGGCTGCGCCCCCTCTAAATCCGCCACTGACCTATGTATACATTTTAAAATGAATGTTCATTGTATATTCCTTCAAAATTGAAACATGTCAAGATATATCGACATAGAGGAGTGGATATAAACTGTTAATAACAATTCCGGAGAGGACAAATATAATTGTCATAAATATTGTCCTCCACTACCTTTTGATATTTATAATCTCTCTCTCTCTCCCAAGCTCTCTCTCTCTTTCTCTTTCTCTCTCTCTCTCTCTCCCTCTCTCTCTCTCTCTCTCTCTCTCTCTCTCTCTCTCTCTTTCGCGCGCGCGCGCGCGCACGCTCTCTCTCTCCCTTTGTCTTTTTGTTGTTGTATTTTTGTTGTTGCAAAAAAAAAAAAAGGTCGGGACGTTTGTGCGTTTGTACACCTGGCTGCGCAATTGACAGGAATTAAAAATATATTTCTAAACGCATCTTCTTGGTGCAAAATTATTCACAAAGGTGATATGAGTGAATATCTTTGACATTTCGTACTAATTGATCAGCTTGTGGTATATATGTACCAATGGTACCATTGTTGAATTTCTCACCATTTGTAACCCAATCTCGTTCAGAGTGCACAATGATCCAATGGTACCAATGACTTAAATGTTTACCATTGGCAAATCGGTGATGCTACCATTGAGTTTACTCAAGAACAACCCCTTTCTTGTTCATTTCAAACCACTAAAAATCTACAAGAGTTATTTGTCTTTAGGAAGCAGAAGACACCAACGGAAATCCGAAATGGATGTCGAATCTGAAGGACAGCTTATTTTAGGGACTTTGCAGGTACGTAGCAAAAATGACTGTCGGGTAGAGTACTAGTAAGTACTATTTAATGGTCGATATTTGTCGGTTTTTCCCCTTTGTTAAAACATAGGTGGCGCAACGAACTTTTAGGTTCAATACACACTTCCGGTAGTAAATACACTCGAAAGCGAAAGAGGTAATTTCATCGGTCATGCCAACGTGCTGCTGTGTTCTTGGTTGTTCAACCCGCGGTGGTTTGAATTTTCCAAAAGATAAAAACTTAGAAAACTTTGGATTCTGGCAATCAAAAGAAATTGTGATGAATTTCGCTACAAACTCTGGTGCTCTGGGCCCTACAGTGTCGTGTGTCACAACCATTTTATCGAAGACGATTTCATCACAGTAACTTCACACGGTAAGTATTATTTTGAATACTTATAGTTTTCAATGATATTAAACGATGTTTTGTTAACATTAATGTTGGATATAAACGTTTTATAAAGTTATAGTAGGCTGTTTTTGCCGGGGGGGGGGGGGTACTTTGTGTATTTATAAATACTAAATAGTATAACAAAAAGAGGCACTTACTTTGTGCTGTGAATGTGCTCTAACTTAAAAGGGACTATAAAATGCAGTTGAGGGATTTCAAATTTCGGAGAAAATAAAGGATAGGGAATATCAAATCACACTTGATTGTAAATACAGTCCTATTTATACATCAGTTCAGATTTATTGTTGTTGTTTTTGAAATAATTTGATTCTTGTTGACTGAATTGTTGTTTTTGTTTTTTCACCAAGCGGAAAAGTTGAAAAAATTGACAACCTCAAAATGTGCAATGAAACTGTCGAACTTGTGAACTTATTATGAAGTTTGCTTTTTCATTGCTATTTTGTTGTGTCATAACTCACACAATACCATGACCACTATTATACTGAGCTAGCCAGCAGAAGAAAACAATGAAGACCGACAAGTGTGCAGAATTTAAAGGACCTGAAGAAATGTCATAGAGGCTAAGAATAACTATTATCTTTGAATTTCCATAATTCTATTGAAAAAAAAAATTAAATTGAATTTTAATCAGAGACATATATCTATCTATATTTATTATACACACACTGCAAATGTGTGTGTCTGTTCTAATATAACATTTTACGATTCAATTTAAGTGAAAATACATTATGTATTATACATTTATATACTACTAGCTGCTAAAACCTCCAACCACAGATTTATTTGAGCTTCCATTAAGATGAACTTCTAAAACATGCATTAAAAATATTAAATTACATGCAAGATAAAAAAAAAGATAGATATGATAGGGACATATATGATATTATAATTATTTAATTAGGAACTGATCCATTGAAGAGGCAAAGAAAGCCAGATACTGTGCCGTCAGTTTTCCCATGGAGTGGATACAGGGATACTGACCATGCAAGAAGTAAAAGGAGAGCTGCTCGCAATTGCCATACGATGGAGGAAAAGGATGAAACAGAAGAGGTCTTTATGGAATGTGATGATGCTGACGTTTCGAATGTCTCAAGCTTTTGTACCATAGAGACAATGGATAATGACATAGCAGCATCAGCTCGAATTAATGAACTTGATGTCCAACAGTGTGAAGATGTAAGCCTCATAGAGGCATCATGTCAAACTCTCCCAACACCCATGATGTCTATTGAAAATTTCTTTCATGACAGTGAGGGTATAATGTTTTACACTGGCCTTGCTTCTTACACAGATTTTCTTTTTGTACTGCATTGTTTAGGTGAAGCTGCCTATCATCTCAGATATTTGTATAACCAAGTTCAAAATTTATCAGTTGAAAACCAACTTTTTCTAACTTTGATCAAATTAAGACAGAACAAACCCAACTTTGAATTAAGTCGCTTATTTGGCATATCACAAACAACTGTAGATAACATTTGGATTACATGGGTTAACTTCATGGTAAGACAATTTCAAGAAATAAATTTCTGGCTTGACAGAGACACAGTCACTTTCTTTTCACCCTGCGACTTCTTTCAAAAATTCCCCTCAACAAGAGTTATAATTGATGGGACCGAGATCCCAGTGAAAAAACCCAAACCCCCTGTTGCACAACAGTCAACCTTTTCTACATACAAAAACAGAAACACTATTAAAGTGCTTGTTGGTGCCACACCTGGAGGACTTGTATCATACATTTCTCCAGCATATGGGGGGGGGGGGGGTCTACCAGTGATAGACAAGTTGTTGAACGTAGCTCTCTTATTAACATATGTGACCCTGGGGACTCCATAATGTCAGATAAAGGTTTCAATGTCCAGGATCTCTTTGCACCAAAGGATGTAAAGGTTAACATTCCGACATTTTTTAAAAAGCAAAATCCTATGTCAAATAAGATTGTTTTAAGAGACAGAAAAATTTCGAGCAAGCGAGTGCATATTGAGATGTTGATTGGACTTGCTAAAACATTCAAAATTTTAAAAGGACCTCTTAACTCTACAGAGACAAAATTAGCTAGTGAAATTTCTTCTGTATGTTTCATTCTGTGCAATTTTCGAAAGTGCATTGTTCCTAGACATGCTTAAGGAAATTGATAGGCATGTCACGGTAATGTTTATTGGCCATATTTATGTATAAAATTATAAAATGAAAGCGCTTGCGTTAAATTTTTAACTTTGTGTACTGTTTATTCTATTTCTTTTAATATATATATATATATATATATATATATATATATATATATATATAAAGCACTAAATAATCACAACTAGGTACTGAAAATTTTCGCCCCAGCCCGGGGTCGAACCAGCGACGTACGGCACCCACCGCCTAGCAAGATTGTCAAACCAGTGCGTAAGTCCACTCGGCCATTAGCTTTAATAAATTTCTTTACTGGCCTTGTATCTTCTCAGATCCGACACTTTAAGAAAGTAGGGTGTTGTTGGGTTTTTGTGCTTTTATATATATATATATATATATATATATATATATATATAAACATGTTGCAAATAGAAAGAGTTGATATCACACAGTCAAAATAATTCAATAAAACAGGAAAATATACAGTTCCAAAATATATTCAAATCACTAGCGCTTTTTGGATTTTAACATCCATCGTCAGGTGAATACAAATATATTTAAATCACTAGCGCTTTCTGGATTTTAACATCCATCCTCAGGTGAATACAAATTAATTTGTATTCACCTGAGGATGGATGTTAAAATCCAGATAGCGCTAGTGATTTAAATACATTTTGGAACTGTAAATTTTCCTGCTTTTTTATTGAATTATATATATATATATATATATATATATATATATATATATATATATGACTTTATCCTTACAATACTGTACAAGTTCAAAGATTAGAATAAAATAGACTAAGATATGTACATATTACTATTATTCATACAGCCACACCCCAGATTGAATTCAAATGTATCATAAATAGATGTACTTTATGAAAATATTAACTTTACAAAAAGAGGTACAATCTATATTGATCACTATTCAATGTTAATATGTGTATGTCAAATGTATACAAATGCTAAAATAAATCAATTAGGTATGATTTTAAGATTTATTCAGCATTTATATGATAATAAAATCTGTTTAATACAGATTTCTTGAAATGACAATTGAAGAATTTTTCTAGTTTCTGGAGCATTATTTCTATGAATGTGTTGTTTCTGTGTACTTTAATTGTCTTCATGTCTTTTAAAGTATAAACTACAAAAATACATTCCTTTCTACCTGAACAGAACAGTTGTCCTTGGATTTGATAGTAATAGTCATGAGATTTGTCAAGTTTCAATTCATCATTCACATTTTTAAGATAAGAGACAGATTCCTAAAATATTTCTTTGTTTTTTGCTGTGTATGGACATTTGATTTCCACCAATGTGTTGTCATTAATGATAGCATCAGGCGATGCAGCCAAATATGGGTGTGTTTTAGACATAAAAATGCCACATTTAAGGGCATGTAATTCAGATTTATCTTGAAATCCCTGTAAAGCAAGAGCTTCATAGCATTTACCATGTAAAATAGCCGGGGCAAATATTTGTGGTGAATATTTTGTCAGATTATTTGCTACTTTGTTAAAGTCAGTCTTCTCTGTTACTTTGCAAATTTTGTCAAAGTTAGATGAGTGAATTCTTTTCCTCCGTTCATTATGCCAAATTGGATTACTGCTCTGTCCGCACGTCTGTCTTTCTGTCTTAAAAATGTCGTCATCACTTATATGTGTTATGTTCATTTGTCTTAACCAATTGTCGGAGAGCGATTCTTGTAGATAGTCATGATCATTATCTAAACCCACTGTATTTGCTAATGCATACAGCTGAGAGACTGGGAAAGAATTTATCTTTGGATGGTTTAACCACACATTTCGAAAAGTGTCTTGGTATCCAGCTGCATTCTGAAATGCTCTTGGCCGAGGGTCAAAGTTAACATCCAGGTCTCGATTTGCCAAAGGCAAGTCTTTGGCCTTGATCGGACTGCCTTTATACGGTCTAGTCTGGTGAAAGGTTTGGAGATTTTGGGTGCAGGTTTCTTCTGTTACAATTTCACCACACTCACAAAACATTTGCAATGCAAATAACACAGTACACACATGTTTACATGTAGCAGATGGACCCATCCCAGCTGCACATTCACACTGGCACTGCACAACACAGCCATCAACATCAACACACACATCAACTTTGTATGAAATATTCCTCTTCATCTCTGCTTTACATTCAGCCCTTACAAAAAACATATCTACATCACACGCCAATCGCACATATTTCAGAAACTTGCTTTCATATATATATTTCACATGGTCATCAAGACTTTTCCCCATTTTCCCCAAATAAGCAGCAATTGCTTCTTCTTTAACAGGTGTGACTTGCGTGTCTTTGTTTACATCTTTAAACTGATCGTAATTTGGGACTTTCATTTCATACTCTCGCTCAACTTTTTCACAGCCACCAAAATTATCATTCCTGTCATAAGCTTCAAGTCTGAAAAAAAAGCACAGACTTGTGTATTCATTTAATATATTTGATAAAACTTCTACACGCGATTGGAATTTTATCGAGGAAATTCGGTTGAATACACGCAAAATATTGAACAGACCTTTCTACGAGCTCTCTTTTTCGACCCGAAACTCGCGCATTTCACCGGTGCAATTCACTTCTCAGATCCTTAAGACACAACGATCCGTAATCAGACATTTTA
The DNA here is from genome assembly GCF_947568905.1 of Ostrea edulis. Taxonomy (NCBI): domain Eukaryota; kingdom Metazoa; phylum Mollusca; class Bivalvia; order Ostreida; family Ostreidae; genus Ostrea; species Ostrea edulis. The sequence continues at coordinate 6,049,243 of NC_079171.1, read as the reverse complement.
AGCGTAGAAAAACAAGGTCGGTATTTCACGCAGACGAAAGAATCCAAGTTAGATCTTCAGTGTTACGGAGGCGAGAAAAGTATTGAACCTGATCGGTGAGCGCGCCATCTAGATTTCAGGGCAGATAATCTGGAGTTTTATTTGCCATTGGCTGGTCATTTGTCTACAGTTACATAAAAGACATGTTTAGGCCTTGTGGTACCTTCCGTCTCGTGAGTCTGGACCCACATTTGACTAAAGTTCTTAAATGTGGAGTAAATCTAGACGTATCTTACGTTTACGTGTGGGACAGTATTCACTAACCGTCGTAGATGTAGATTTACGTCAGAAATAAACGTAACTCTGCGTGTGCTATAGGCCACTGGAAGTTAATGTAAATATATAGTATGTGCATGTATAATTTTTTTTATACATGCACATACTATATATTTACATTAACTTCCAGTGCCTGTGACAGGAGTCAGCAATTTTATCAATACAGTATAAATATATGAGAAATGGGCATATAAATACTACCACCGAGCTTCGTGACCAAGATGAATAATGCAGAAAATACGGCATGCAGACAGGGACAAAACATACACAGGTTGTACTCCAGAAACAATGTGGCTCCCGACAGATTTCCCATAGTGCAACATGATTATTCTCTTGACTGCACATTCCGTTTTCGTATTAACCAGTCAAATATAAGCATGCATATATATATATATATATATATATATATATATATATATATATATATGAATATGATATAGATAAATTATCCCAGAATCTTCTATTATATTCTTCATACTTGTGCACAGACAAAATACTGAATACATTTTTTCTCCTCAAATATGCCAGTAATAATTTTCCTATTTAGAAGAGAAGAACATCTTCAACAAATTTATATCATCTGGGTTGAACAACCCCTAGCTCCATTCTGATTGGTTGAACAACCCCTAGCTCCATTCTGATTGGTTGCTTTCCACATGGTGCTTTCCTATAAACATTTCCTGATAAACAAGACATTAGACAGAATACACGCAAATAAAACAAAGCAAACATGACATAGGGGTTACAACACACTTTCTTCTCCCGCAACTTGGCTCACTAAAACAGAAGGAATCACAGCTTATCACTTATATACTATGGGACACGTCTTCACAAAACATCGTGCCATTCTAACCTTTTTCTGAAGTACTATGAAATCTAAGTTCAGTGACACCCCCCCCCCCTTTTCGAGTAATTGGCTACTACTAGTGCATACTTCAACATTAGCATATGGAAATACAATTGACAGGTTATATAGTATAAAGATGCCATCCCCAGCACGTTAATAAGTATAGCAGGCAGATGCTGCAGTAATAATAATTGTATATTTATATTTGTTGACTATACATCACATCCCCCTTGTTGGTTACAGAGACACGCGGAGTTACGTACCTTTTATGAGTTCGGCACAGTGGACAATGTCCTGTACGGACGTAGCCACTTGTCTGGACAATACTACCAGTGTCTGTTTTGCTTCCTGAGTAGGCTTTTGAACCACCTGTAATTTAAACATTGAATGTCATTAAGTCAACTTCCCTTCTTTCTCAAAGTCTAAATCTCTCAGTAAAATGATCAATGGAATTCACATTCTGAGTCTTGGAACTGCATATCAGATAATAAGAAAGGACTTTCTTCAAATCTTAACATAAATAAGGTGACAACATGCTCAAGTCCAAAATTTCAGGATCCACCTCTGTATTGTGCTTTGAGTGTAGGGGTGAATCAATATATCGATATTTTGAACTGTACCGGTATATGCCTGTCCAGCGATATACGATACGGTGTTTCGACGATACGATACGGTATAATGTCGGGTTTAAAATAGCCCTTTTAATAGTCTGCTTTAAGTGATGCGGCCTATAACACTTACCGTGCTGACACACCCCTATTTGAGTGACGCGGCCTGTAACACTTACCATGTTGACACACCCCTATTTGAGTGACGCGGCCTGTAACACTTACCCTGCTGACACACCCGTATTTGAGTGACGCGGCCTGTAACACTTACCGTGCTGATTTCCTCCGGAAGGTCTTTGTACACCACAGCACAGTTTTTACCCGCCTGTATCGTTTTCTGACGGATTTTTTGTAGTCTCCGCCGTGCCTACTGTCCCTTAAAAGAGGGATATATTGGATTTTTGGGGATACCAGAATTACATCTACTTGCAGTTTTAATTTATATACACCACACAACTTGGGAAAATTTGCATTTAAGACGATTCAATGTGGACCAGCTACAATTGGAAATAACTTGTCTTTATTTTCTGTGTATTCTTAAATAAAACTTTTGATCTTTATGACACCCCGAGCCCCTTTAATTGAATCGACTTGAATTTGCACTACTTGCAGATAGGTGCATATCAATATGATTAATCAGGGCCCTCTTGTTATTAAGACGATTTTTCCTTTAATTCTCACATATAACTGTCATCTCCTATTGTGTCCCAAACCTTCCCCCGGGGACCAAATAGTCAACAAACTTGAATCTGCACTTCCTAAGGATGCTTGCTAATTGATATATTTAATCAACGACAACCAAAAACTTCGATTGAAATATTTCACCTGAGCCTTTGGCACAGGTGACCTAATAAAACTGTTCTTATTATAAATGCAAGTACATCATATCATTACATAATTACTGGTAAATGTTGTTGTTATATTTTTGGCTGTATGTATATGAATATCAGCCTGGACTAGCTCAGTGGCTAGAACACCTGAATAATAATCTGGGGACTCGGGTTTGATTACAGGTCGAGCTATACATTTTTCCTTCCCCTCACATAGACATCCTGGCCTGGAGATTATAAAAAGTTCACTGTACTCATACTCAACCGTATTTGTTTTGAGTCAAGTCTGAGCAAGTTCAAAATATACTCGAAAAATCTTGAGCATGTACTCCATTTGAGTGTGAGAATGGTTTTATAAATGTTTTATAACCTTCACTTTTGAATATGAGTACGATTTAGAGCACAGAGTTTGAGTATGAAAACGCGTTCAAAAAAGTTATAACCCCCAGGCCCAGTCTAGTCAAATCATGGATATTGGTCTTTATGTTTATATCACCGGACTATTAAATCAGGGGTCTCGGGTTTGATTCTCGTTTGAGCAATAAATGTCCCCCTTCAAATTACCTTTACATATTTATACTACTGACTATTCTTGATAATTCAGTTTAACATGATAACACTTTATCTGTGTTTGTTTTGTAGGACGGTGGAGATTTGGTTACTTGCTGTGACGTTATTGATGGTAAACAGAAGACTGTGACCTTGGATCTGATGATCTGTGATAAAGACCGGGTGTTTAGAGTTACTCTCTGTTACATTACTACAAATCTAAGTAAGTACTCAGTAATATTGTAAGACTGAATTCTAAATTATGTTTATCTATAATATACACATTAAACATTGTACACATATTGATAGAGACAAGTAACACAGTATATCGATAGAAAACTAGTAATACAATGAAATTAGTTCACAGAATATTGTATATAGATATATAACAAATAACACAGTCAAATTAGACAATTAGAAAATTGTATAGAGATAGATAACTAGTAGCACAGTCAAATTAGTCTACAAAAGATTCTATATAGATAACCAGTAACACAGCCAAATTAGTCCACACAAGATTGTATATAGATATATAATTAGTAACACAGTCAAATTAGTCCACAAAAGACTGAATATAGATAACTAGTAAAACAGTCAAAGTAGTCCACAACATATTGTATAGAGATAGATAAGTAGTAACGTTGTCAAATTAGTCCATAAAAAATTGTATATAGATAACTAGTAACACAGTCAAATTAGTCCACAAAAGATTGTATAGAGATAGATAACTAGTAGCACAGTCAAATTAGTCTACAAAGATTGTATAGAGATAGATAACTAGTAGCACAGTTAAATTAGTCCACATAGATTGTATAGAGATTAATAACTAATAACACAGTCAAATTAGTGCACAAAAGATTGTACATAGATAAATAACTAGTAACACAGTCAAATAAGTAAGTAATGTACTAAAATTAATATTGCACCACTAAATATACTAATACATATATTGCAAGATATAATTAAAAAACAGCAGTGATAGACCAATGTTCAATCAGTTAAACTCAGAATCACAAGTGCATGTTAAGTACACATCACAGACACGTATATGTAATGTACACAGGTATGTGATTAACAAGCAGTTCTAACCAAAACACTGGTGTAAATAACACTGTTTTTAGATAGGTAATTAACACTGTAGAGATGTATATTTAACACTGTGCTGATAAATATAGGATTTTCCTCACTTTAGCAGTGTCACACTCAGCCACAAAAAGGCTGTCTCTGATGTCCACACATAAACCGAATGGACGGCGTAAATCACAGTGAATGTAACGGAGGAACTGTCCGTCCTGATCTAGGATGTGGATACGCTGATTTTCACTGTCTGCTGTCAGGATGTGACTCTGGCTGTCTGTAGTTATGCCGACTGGAGTAAATGATTGCTCGGTATTAGAAGGATGACCAGTGTATCTAAATCGGAGTTTCCCTGACTGATTGACCACCACTACTGTTCTAGCTGACCAGTCAGCCACACATATATCCAGGTTCCTGTTCTCACTGATGAATTTATAGCTATAGCCAGATGAATAGAGAGGACGACCCTGATCATCAAACTGAATGTTTTGTTTCTCTTTGGAGCCGGAGTAACGCACGACTTTGGATTGTTTGAGATAAACACTGACCATGGTAACTAGGATATCATCGGAGGCGGAACTGCAGACATAGTGGGGTACCCAGTCCTGTAGTGTGATGACAGTCCGTATCTTTTTATTCTTTACTAGTCTAACCGAATCATAGTCAGTATAAACAAGATCTCCGTCCCGTGTCACTGCTATGTCCCGCGGTGTGTCCCCTGACTTGGTTTGTATTGATGTCAGTAGTTTACTCTGGAGGTTGAGCAGCTTCATGGTGTTGTTATTCCCGCATGTCCAGACTTGATCTTCACTCAGACAGCTAACACTGTATAGTCCGCTATACCCAGTGTCTATGATGGCGGCGAGGCGCGGTTCATCAAGCAGTGGTTTAACTAGAGGAGACGATACAGCTTCTGCTAACTTCACTGTGCCTCCATGTTCTGTGTTAATGGATAATGGCGACAGACAACCAAACATTTCCCGGAGTTGGTCTGTGTTTATTTTCTGAGGAGTAGAACTCGGTAATGTAACTCGGATTTCAGGCGGTAATGTTCTAAATTCGGAATTCCTGGATTTGTAATTAGAGATTAAGGAGACGTCATTTGATTTTAGTATTGATTTCAAGTCGGAAATGATCTGTCTGAGTTCAGTAATTATCTGTGTTATTTCATCTGCATTTTTATACAGGGTGAATAGGTGCTTGTTTTTCATCTCCTGAATTTCAGATTTCCGCTGTTTGACAATGGCGTTGATCTCCCGCTCTAAGAGTTCACCTTCCTCTTCCGCAGCTGTTTTTAATTTCCCGTAATATGTTTCTATGTCGGCTCTTTCGGTTTGGACATCGTACGTCATTTCTTCATATCGGGGATAAATTCTGGTTTCGAGTTCCTCTAAATCTTTTTGTAAACTTTGTGTTTTAACGCTCAATTTTTCCGGAAATTCTGATAACTTGTGACCTTCGTGTTTACCTGAGGAGACGCATTTAATACAGACATGAATGTCACAATTCTTGCAGTGAAGTTCGCAGGGTTTTTCGGCGTGTTCGGGACATTTGGGGTAGTTTGGAGTAGACTTTCTTTGTAAATAGGGCATGACATTGTGCCTTTCAAACGAACCAGAGAGGTGCTCCCCAACACAGGCCTTACATAGATTTATATTACAAACTTCACAATGACTCTGTAAGGGGACAGTCTCACAGAGGTCACACAGTAGGACTTGCTGAATACTGCGCCGGGGATGCATTTCTTACACCGGGATCACACGAGTAGTTTACTGTCAATAAAAAGGGGGATCTTAATAAAATATTTTAACAGATCAAAATAATTAATCAGGTATAATTACAGTATGTTATAATACACCGCGGTCATTAATTTCATATTTCAAGTAAAATTGTAAGTATAAGGCATCGATATACCCCTCCGAATTCTTTGAAATCTTTTATCTAAGTGATCTGATATATCTTATTGATCACAGAAATATCTATATTATCGACACTACAATGGCAGAATGCGTATATATAATTTTGTCTAACCTGAAAATCCAACATGGCCTCTCTCCTCGTTCGACCTGCCGTCTAGTCCCGTGATTAAATACCTGCGTGGCGTTTCGGCCTGCATACACTAGTATGTGTTATCACCTGTTTGAATGGTTTAAAGTTTATTTGATCTAATTAATGTTGGGTATCTGTGTCAACATTTAAGTCAGAAGATATAATTTGCTCTCATCCAAAATACTTGATGAAAGATGAAGATAACGAACAGTGATCAATCTCAAAACTCCTACAAGCAATACAAAATAGATAGTTGGGCAAAGACGGACCCCGGACATACCAGAGGTGGGATCAAGTGCTTAGGAGGAGTAAGTACCCCCTGTCGACCGGTTACACCCACCGTGAACCCTATATCCTGATCAGGTAAACCATCAGAAAATATGATTAAATAAGATATTCATAGGATGAGTAATGTTTATGACATTCTCCGTTTATAGTGAAAGTTAACCCTGTAGGTCACGAATAATCTTGCATTCCTGGTACAAAAACGCAGAACGAAAGGGAGAACGGAACGGAACGGAATGTGAGTTTTAGAATGATTAATGTACTTTCGACAACCTTAGAATCGGATAAATACGCTTTACTTTCAATAACATCGAATTTCAGGAATTTGTTTACAAGTGGTAAAACCGTGTTTTCTAAATATCTGCAACGTAGATTGATTAAGCTCAGACAAGTGTTTGTTTACGTTTACAGCGCGGTCCATAGTCGTGTAATTTCGGCATTTACATGTGTTAGCGAGTAACGACACCAGGTGGCTGATTTATAGGGCAGGGGGTCCGGTACCTCCTCGTTTTAGAGCAACGATTTACAAAATAATGTAAATAAAACTCGAGATTTGGCATCCAAAATGGCTGAGTATTTTAGCTAATACTTGACTTTCTAATGTGCTTACCGCCGCGGTAGTTTTAAGTTTAGATCGTTATGAGGAGTTATGAGTTTGATCACTGTTCGTTATCTTCACCTTTCATCGTTCGCCCCGCATGCGAAAGGCCAGGGTTCGAATCCAAACTGTGACAGATCTAAGTCGCTAAGACAGGTAGACATTTCCATCGCCAAACATTCGGTTTCAGGTGTGAATGGTACGAGTCCTCGGCCATGACCTTAAAATTGGATGGCCCGTGTCACAGAATGTGTGGCACGCTGAAGAACACTTAATGTTCAATGACCGTAAGTGCCGAGCAAAAGCCTGAATTTGAAGCCCTTCAACGGTCTTGGTGATGTCTCAATGGGTGAAAAATTCAGATGTTAAACAAAATACAATCAATCAAATGTGACATCCCTTTCGGAAATTCTAGGTCCGCCATTGACGCCTATGGGTAGAGACAAGGTTTATATGTCCCAGCCCTCTCGGAGGAAGTCGTCACGTGTAGAATTATATCTACACATAATACAGCGTGTGTTTGTACGTACAACAGCGAGAATGGTATGTATATATTCACACATAATATATTGTATGTACTTCCAACAGGAGAATGGTATGTATAAAACAACAATTGAAGATTTTATGAAGTCAGCATGTTTTAACATCTTGGGTTTGATTTATTACTTAGAAAACCTAACAGAGACTGTGACTACAGCATGATATAAAACACTGCGGTCATTGTTTTTAATATTTCAAATGAAATGATAAGTAGAAGGCATTAATATATTATTTGTTCTCCTTATCTCATTATCTAAGTGATCAGAGAGATATCATTAATCGCAGAAATATCGATGCTATTGACACCACAATATCAGAATGCGTAGGTATAATTTTGTCTAACCCTCTGTTCTTTCGACCTCCCGTCTCGTGATTAAATATATGTGTGAGGTGTCAGCCTGTATACACTATCTATTCGTTATCGTCTGTTAAAGTACTTCATGTTCGGTCGCTAGGTCAACATTTACATCAGAAGACAGAAATCGATCACATCAAAAAGACTTAACAAAATCATATCTAATATCTGTATGTTAGTATAATGGTTTTGTGTCAGATATTCTCCGTTTATATTGAAGTTCAATCCTGTGGGTCACGAATAATCTTGCATGTACAAAAAAAACTACAATACTGGCAATACCTTTTTTTTTTTTGCTATAGGGGTATTCAATTGGACGTCATTTAAGCTTAAAAACCACAACACATTTATGGGATCTCTATTTATATATTGGTTTGGTTTTTCAAATAAAATATGCACCTTTACAGCGACCGGGTGAGGGTTCCTTATCAGAAAATAAACTATACACAGATACAACGACCGAGTGAGGGTTCTTTATCAGAAAAAAAAACTATGCACAGATAGAACGATCACGCGAGGGTTCTTTATCGTGTCAATGTCTACCACGACACCAGACCTCCGTTTTCAAGGTCATATCTGAGAGACCGGTGACTTTCATTCCTATTGCAGGGCGCTTGGTGAAGGATTTAAATACCTATGTAAGGATTATTGTTTTATTTATAGACGTAAATGATATCAACTTTTTACAGGTATAATTTACTTAAAAACATTAAAAGTGAAACATTCATATACATGTAAACATTTAGTGGGTAAATCAAAGTTTGGACTGTTCCGTATTATAATATCAAATTTAGCAAGCATGTAGAACCCCATCCACATCCCAACCCTGACAGCTTCTTATAGTAATATTAAAGCTGTTAGGCATGTAACCTGCACCGTTTTGACAATGAACACTATCATCAATATCTCTTGCTTAAGATATGTAGAGTTCCCCCACTTCCCCTACTATCATTTGATAGTATATCATGTAGATTCAGTACTTAAAGTTTATGTAATGAAGCATGAGCACTGCCCTCCCAGACCTCCACTATATTGCATGACTCCCATATTTTTCAGAGCATGTTATGTATTATTTTAGTGTATTTAAGAAGATAGTATTCGAAGCTGATTTTCCAGGTGTCTGACACTACATTGATGGTTAGGTTATTTTAGTTCAAGTATTCCCCCACCCCACCCCCACCCGCACACACAAACATAATTAGTTTAGAGGTTGGAACAATTTAGATATAAGAATTTTAGACAAGTCGTTTTCCAACATCTCCGGTTCCCCATTTTGAAAAAAAAAGAATACTACGTGTCTGTTGAATGGTATTCGAAGTTGTTTGCCTTTAAGCGCAATGAATTAAACCCCACATATTTGTATCAGGTCTTGTATCGCTTGTAAGGTTGGTTGGCTGTACATATATATTGTTTAATGTCCCTCTCGAGAATCTTTTACTTATATGTATCTTGCCACACCTGCTGTGACACGGAACCTCGGTTTTTGCGGTCTCATCCGAAGGCCAGCCCCATTCAGTTACCTTTTAGGACAAACAAGGGGTATTGAAGACCTATTCTAACCTGGTTGTAAATGTTATAGTTCTAGAGGGTAATGGTTTTGTTTTGGGATTTGAAAGACTTCTTTAAAGGACACATGTCATGTTTTCAAAGTATACAAATAGTTTGTTTGCCGACATATTACGATAATAAACCACAATACAGACTTAAATCTAAGCCCTAATTTCAGAAAGTTTAGTTAATTAGTTGGGCAGTCACGTGGTACAGTGACATCACATGCACACTTCTTCAATCAACTGATTGTGAAAGTAGTGTGATATATTATTGTTCTGGGTATAGTCAGTTTTTAAATCGAGGTAAGCTACTGACAAACAAAATGATGGTACAGGGATTTCAACAGTCTCGATTGAAGTCAGCATTTCGCAAATTCTATGGTCGTTATAACGATCTAGTTCGTCAATACAACCTCGCATTGGGTCAAATGCTGTCTGACGTGTTTCATACCGATTGTTAAGCCGTTCTTGGCACACTGATTTGACTGCGGATAACTCCGTTTACCTGATCAGGATATGGGGCTCATGGCGCGTGTGACCGGTCAACAGGGGATGCTTACTCCTCCTAGGCACCTGATCCCACCTCTGGTGTGTCCAGGTGTCCGTGTTTGCCCAACTATCTATTTTGTATTGCTTGTAGGAGTTATGAGATTGATCACTGTTCGTTATCTTCACTTTTCATTATACAGAACTCAGCTTTTAAGGGCCTATTTTGTTCAATGTCGACAACATCTAAACCAATGTTGAAAAACAAATTCCAAGTTTTATGTTTTCGCCACCAGTGTATACAAATAGCGATGTAATTACCTAAATATAGCGAGGAAAGCGATTATGAAATCGACAATATTGCGACTAAATAATATTTATATGGGTCGTTGTCTACACACTATTTGGTAATGTTATTCCTTTATACATCTGTAATTGATATTTTGTTTTCTAAAATAAACAGTGGAAACATTATCTATTTTTTTTGGATGTAGTCAAATTATGATATGTTACATTGTTGACAAATTCAATTCACTTCAATTCATTTTCGCTAAAACCATTTTAAACGGTACATGAGGTACACTAAATATAATACACACGAGAACAATCGTCAGAAGTTTATATAGGGTATATGGAACAATACAACTTTCTTAGATACCAAAGAGGAACATAATATACAATGCATGTATAAATAAACATAATGGTAATATGTTTAAGAGGTAACAGAAGAACAATTACGAAGAACAACAGGCAATCTAAAAAATATGAGAAATAAAAACACAGATATTTCTTAATATTTCCATATCTTGAGTTGACAAAAAATTAGACGACTTCAGAACATTTGGTCTTTCATAACAAAAAATGATCTATGTATTTTTCCTTAATTGTGAAAAAGTTGGACACTGTAAAATAAAATGGAATTCATCTCCTATTTCTTCTTTATTACAAAATGTACGTAGTCTCTCATTCTGAGGAATACCATGCAATTTTCCTCTGTCTATGGGTAAACGGTGATTTGAAGTGCGACATTTCATAAATAATTTTCTTCATTTTACAGGCATAGTAAGTACATATTTCTCCAAACCAAAACAATGTTTGAAAAGTGTATGGACTACTAGGCCTAGCTACTGTCACGGGTGCATTTTGGAAAGAAAGAAAAAAACAGGCACACAAATCAATAAAAATAATCAAATTTAAAGTCGAAATCGCAATATTTTAATTAAATAAAGCATTATGATTATTATTATTGAATTGTGATATGCACGTCATTAGGAAGTGGAAGACAGCGTACATTGACACAATCAAGATGTTACATGTACGAATCCAATGAGGAAGAATTTTATATTTCAATTTAAAGTTGGGAAATACAATATTCTATTATTTATAATTAAAGGTTAAATTAGTTTGAATCTTTAACATTTTTGTAAATCTACCGATTGGTAGAAACTGGAAGCACAAGTTATGTTGTTACAAGGTGAAGGTCAGTTGATCCCAGTGTGTATTGAATTTGAAGACTAAAACATAATTTATATGCTTAAACAGCTTTGATATATCCACTTTCTCGCAATTTATCTGGGTCTTTGTCTGAGCAGTGTTTGAAAGGTGACTGGGTGTTTTTTTAAAGGCAAAGTTCTTGCGCCAAGAAAAAAAAATATCTACGTATTTTTTCTTGTACCTTACTTCGAAAAATAGAAAAGTATTCTGTCTAAATCCTTTCTACCAACAACTAGAACACCCTTATATGACACTAAACACCTGAATACAATGTTATGCCAAAAGCCGTTAACATGATAACTGTTTTTATCGATTAAATATAATCTGTTTATGATATGGCTAATAGGTGTTTTCAAACCGTAAGGCGCATATGACGTCACACATAATGGTGCATAGAATATCGAAGTAAATATGGACATCGCAAGATTTTAATTTCATCGCTTTCAAACTCGAAAACTACGCAAAATATTTCATTAAAACACATTTAAAGTAGTTTTAGGCATGAACAGAATAAATTTTGATGAAAAAATGAAAAATAGAAACTTTCTCTGTGGCCTTTAAGTAGAAACGGATGTACAAAAATGCGAATATAACGAACAGTGATCGATCTCATAACTCCTTTAAGCAATACAACATATATAGTTAGGCAAACACAGATCCCTCTACACACCAGGGATGGGATCGGGTGCCTAGGAGGAGTAAGCACCCCCTGTCGACAGGTCACGCCGCCGTGAGCTCCATATCCTGATCTGGTAAACGGAGTTATCCGTAGTTAAAATCAGTGTGCCAAGAACGGCCTAACAATCGGTATGAAACAAGCCAGACAGCATTTAACCTAATGATAGGTTGTATTGACGAACTAGATCGTTATAACGACCATAGAATTTGCGAAATGCTGACTTAAATTGAGACTGTTGAAACACCTGAACCATCAACTTGTTTGTTAGTAGCTTGCCTATGGTGAATTTCACAACCCCAGAATTTTGAATCTAGGATGGGTCCGTCAAATTGACTACTGTTAACTAAGTACATATATCATTTAAATCTTTTCATCAATGTATATACACTTTTGAGAGCATTTGAGTGTTAAGAACACATCTTGTTTTATACTGCTTTCATGCACCCCTAGGGTCTTAGGGGTGGGGCAAAAACTATCCAAAATTGACCAATTTTCAAAATCCTCTTCTCAAGAACCGCACATGTGTCATATTCCATTATTATCTGAATGTCTACGATGAACAAAAGTGATTTTGGTAGATCTGGTTCCTTCTCTTTTAAAATACACCGGCGAAAATATTTTTTTTTAAATCTCCACGCGGGAAATCTTAGCTGTTATGTTCTGATGGCATTGTATCAATTTAATACGATAATAAAACAATGAGATTTGATGTTACAACACATCGACTAAAATGTTTTCATTCTATGCGTTATCAGTGCGTCCAAAGTTACATTTACATCAACTATCCCCTGCTATCTTTAAAGGCGACATTCTCAGAGGAGATAATCATTCGTTGACATTTCAAGTTTGGTACCTTGTGTTATAATTGGTATACAGAGGTCATAACTTATTCATAGAGACACGTACACTTATAATTATGTTGAACTTTATTCATACGTATCAAACTTCCCATATTTTGTTTTGTGGTCCATGTACAGATGGTTGTAGAAAATAACACATACAAGTATAAGATGTTATATACTGTAATGGCAAAGAATATGAAATATTGGATATACCCGTAACCGTATATATTGTGCCTGATACCAAGAACAATTAAACATTTTGATTTTCATGATTTAAACAATCATATTTGAACTATTGTGTAATGAAATATAGGGCGAATTTATTGACCAAAACATAGTTTTATGTTATCAAGAAGAACAACTCCTTACATGTTCATTTCATACCATATACAAGAGTTGTCTGTCCTTAGGAAGCAGAAGAAACTTGCTGTGAAAACGGAAATGGCTGCTGAATGTGAAGGAAAGCTTATTTTGGGATATTTGCAGGTACTTAGCAGAAATGACTGTCAGGTACAGTACTATTACGTACTGTTGAATTATCTGGTTATTTATTTAGAGTTCCATATAAGAAATATTAGGCCTAGTTTTACATTCAGTTTCGCGAGTTTCGTGATCACCGCGATCTTTTAAAATTATTTTGATATATATCCTTCTATGATATGTAATTCATCAAATCATAATGTCCGCATCCTCATCACAGATATTATGTACATATCCCCTTCTAGAATGAAATCATTTTATACAAAACCAATACTTTATCCTAAGTATGTTATTTCGCCCACCGATTACTCTTATAAGTCGTTCTGAATAGTCAGTTTCTACCTTCTATAAGCTTTTGAGATGATCACTTGTGAGATAAATGATATATATGTAAAGGTGCGCAACAAATCATATAATCAAACAGGGGACTACCTGTTTCGAGACTGATTCACAGGGTATATACCAACTTTACCGAAGGAATTTCTGCAAATATCTCGTCAGACTAATGTAGTTATACCTATGTCTTTCTTCTGAATCCAATGTCAACCATTTTATTTGTCATATTCTGCTAGAATTACTACACATACAGTATTTAAATTTTTGATGTAAGTTTGAAATAGATATTAGAGATGTGTGATGTTCGTACCTAGTTGTTTTTTATCCCCCTTCAGCATTCCAAGGATTTTTTTCTGTATGGTGCGCGAGTACCTATATGTCGCATTTCACCATAGCAAATTTGTCATCAATACGAGCTTGTTTTTCATGTTATCGGTAAATGTATCTTCTACACCTGCTGGACTTTAACTGACCCCAGCCCTAAACCTATCGGGTGAATGTCTGGTTTCAACCTATGGTTCTCCTATGACATTTAATTTTGTTTTGAAATTCTCCATAATTGTTTCGTCTCTCTGACATGTAGTGATGAGTGTTGGTGTTTTTCTAGGCGTCCTTACTGGTAGAAGAAATCTGCCACTTGACCAGCATCACTGTCCAGGTCAGCGGTCACCTCCTTACCTCTAGGCCACTCTCACAGGGGGGTTCTGACTCCTACCTAGGTAAACTCGTTTCCCTATGATGTGGTGCATTTGAAGGTTTGTCTCTCAGACCCCAGGACTACAGAAATGGTGGACATTACCCTTACCTAGTAAGTGACCAGATTTTAAGCACATTTCATTCTTTGTCGCCATTGTAATTATTTCACTCATTGAGGTGATATTTTTATCACATGAGTACATAGTTTATGTTGCTGAGTGCAAGAACGTCTCACCCACCCCCACTCCCAGACCCCCAGCTCCAAGTAGAGAGGGTTATTATAAATGTTATCAGTCACCCACTCGCGATTACAGGGATTATTGTGTGTGTCATCACTCACCCACCTACGAGTACAGGGGGTTATTGTAGTATCGCAAAGCCACTCACCCACCTTTGAGTACAGTGGGTTTTTGTAGTGTCATCACTCACCAATCCCCGAGCACATGGCACTAGTGTAGGCGACATTCCTTGTAAACAAGGATTACTTGTGGGTACAAATTTCTCCTGAGGGTCTTGACGTCCACCGCCTAGCAACATCTGTGACTTGATCATTTCAGCCTCATTCACTTTCTCAATTTTGGCGATAACTTATCACTTGAATTTTTAGGGACTTGGTTGAAAGAGTTGTTAGTGGGCAGACTATTTTTTCTCGTCACATCTATACCTGCTGGTGGAGGCTGAATACTTCAATAAACATTACTGTGGTCTTCCTGAGATGTATCAATCAGTGGAAGTTCTCATTTCCTCTAAGAAGAGTCGGTGAAGTATTCATTTTTCTCGTAATAAGTTCAGGTGGAAGAGAGCATGAAGGCAGATATTATAGTTACCTCCCTTAGACTATATTACATGTATAACACAGTACTTATTAATGACGTGATTTCAGATACTGCTGTTTGAATACTTTCAATCTGGTCATTAATCAAAGGCATTAGCTATAGCTGCATGTAGTACCCCGGTTTACATATAATTATCTGCATAGAACTACACATTTAATAGTAAGTGTCATATATCTGACTCTCTAAGAATGTATTTTCATGTCACCTGAGTATTCGGGTAACCTATTGGTATTGTTCTGCATCCGTCGTTGTGCATTTTCCCTCAACAGTTGAAAACTTTTATACGCCCCTCTTTAAATGTTGCGTATTATAGACAGCAACGTCTGTGCTTTTGTTCGTCCATTAGGGCTTTCCGGTTTCTATTTTCATGTTTCTATCAAGAATCAAACTGAAAGTTATTGAGTAGTTTCATTATTTGTCACTCTTGATCATGTTTCAGTTTTGATTGATGTCAGCTTTCAAATGAGAATTGTCTTTTTATATAGTCTTATACCCTGTCAAAGACGGGGCGTATTATGGTATGGGTGATGTATGTTTGTCTGTTTGTCCAGACCTCGGCAGGATACAAACCGAACCGTAAGATCCAGAATATTACAACTTGGTACAGTTGATTACCATGATGATGGAGAGGTGTATATTGTTTTCCAAGGTCAAGGTCGTAGTATCAGTTAAGATAACTTTGTACTGGTAGGCAGAATACAGTCTGAACTATTAGGGCTAGGACTGTCAAACTCGGGCCAATTGGAGGATGTGTTTTGTTCTTGAGGGTCAAAGTTTAAGGTCATTGTATCACTTAGTAAGAAAACCTTGCAGACAGGATACAGACCGAATTGTTGGAGCTAGGATTGTCAAACTTGGTACACATACACCTTCTGCCAAGTAAAGGATGCCTAGTAACGGGGTCCAGACCAAGCCGTTGGGACTACGACCATCACATTGTTAGAAAACCTTGTTTGAGAAAATACAGATTGTGTAACTTAGTTATTTTGCGGAAATGTTACAGAGAGAGTACATTATTTTTTTCTTTTTACAATGCAAAGAAAGTATGTCAAAGCCTTATGATTGCTGACACTACTTGAAGCCAAGTTGTACAAATCATGGCGTAAGAAAACATCCTATAGTGGCCTTTCATAGCCGTATTATATTGCTGTATCGGTTAGTGTTTTCTGCCTTTGGTGGTACTCTTGTATGGGTTTTGAAGATGTACATGTAGCAAAGATTTTGATTTCCTTATATGTTTTTAAAGAAAACTACAGGTTGTTGAACTTGTCAGTTTTGAGGACGTATCACCATGAGTACGTGGTGTGTCTGTGTGACTCCAGTCACTGTTTACAACCTCAGACCTTTACAGGCCACTGGAAGATTTAGATCAAGGGTTTTAATTCTTTAACGTTGTTTTATATTTTTATTTGGTGTTTACAAAATTACAAGTTCTTGAACGTACAAGTAGACAGATTTAGGGTGAAACATTGAATAACATCTTCTTTAATGCACCACACTTGTAAATTTCATAATTTTGGGACAGGGACATTTACAGACGACTAAAAGTTTTAGATCAAGGGTTTTAATTCTTCAACGTTTTTTTTTCTTCTTTGGTGTACTGTTTGTAAAATTACAAGTTCTTGATCTTACATGTCGACAGATTTTAGTGTCTTAGTGTGTGAAACATTGAATAACATATTCTTTAATGCTGGTGATGGATAACACACATGTGAATTTCATGAATCTGGGGTAGTGACTTGGTTATCAGAGTGGGACCTACTGTACATGATCTTTGCTATTTATTGTCTTCAGCATTTGAAATTATCCTCACTAGTATACACACTACTGATCCATTCAAACTTCAGGAAAAAAACAAGATATATTTTAAAATTGTAATTTCGCTACTCTAGGTTGTGCATCTAAGCGGGGATCAGTAAGGGACGGGCTGTAGGGCAGAGCTAATATAGGAACAATTGTTGTAGATTTCTTACCCTTAGTTAACTATCAGGCCTGTGACTCATGTGCTGATTTGCTTGCTAAAATTTTATTTAAAACTTGCTTCGGATTTCAACAAAATTTTACTTCCCTGTCTGATTTCTGGTCATTCTAGCACTCATTACAACTTTTTGGTTTTACAGCTTACTGGGCCTCAAAAGACGGTGAGACAATGACTATAGGAGCATTTCATGTTTCTAAACAGCAGAAGTGGCCGAGTTACCTTCCCATCCGATCCATTTCTAGGGATGGTGTTTTGTAATGAGCTGGTAAAATGTCTCTCTTTTAGCTCGCCTAGTTTATAAGTATTGACTATCCCTTGCCTGCTGTCTGTCTGTCTGTCCGTCTGTAAACTTTACATATTTCCAGCATTTTTAGTAATACTTAGTGCAATTTCAACAAACTCAGTACAGAACATCATTGGATAAAAGCATTCAAAATTGATCAAATCCAGGGTTCCACCCCCAGGGGTAGGATGGGGTAACAACAAGGGATCAATGTTTTATAAGCTGGAACGTATACATAGAAATAATCGTTAAACTTCTCTCTTGAACTATCTAAGGACGGGCTTTTATATTTTGTATGTGCATTTTTATAGAAAGATCTTTTTGTGATGCAATGGTCTGTGATCTTATGACCTTGAACTGAATGTTTGACCTACTTTAAATAAAAAGCTGACGTATTTATTGTGTCCTTATTTACTTAAGGTAGAGCTTTCGTCACCTGAGCCAAAGGCTTTTCTAATCAGAACTCCCCATAGTCTGTCGTTGTCTACGTTGTAAACTGTTCACATTTTCGACTTCTTCTTCAGAACCATTGGACCAATTTCAATCAAATTTGGTACACATAATTCGAGGATAAAGGGGATTCCAGTTTGTTCAAATGAAGAGTCATGCCACCTTCAAAGGCGAGATAATCAAAGAAATGTAAATCTGGGGTGGGTTATTTGAAGCCTTCCTACCAAGAACCACTGGACCAGGATAGCTGAAATTTACACAAAATCTTCCTTACGTAGTGCAGATTCAATATTGCTCAAATATTGGCCTCAAGAGGTAGGGTGGGGTCACAATAGGGGGTCAAAGTTTTAGGTGTGAAAACACAGGGAAACTCTGTAAACATTTTATCAAGCTAGAAAAGTCAGAATTTAAATGGTAGCTTCCTGACATAGTGAATATTCAAGTTTGTGCAAATGGTCTATGGAGGTAGGGTTGGACCACAATCAGGGATCAAAGATTTACATGTGCGTACATAGTGAAAATCTTTGGAATTATTATTGTAAAGACCACTAGGCCAGACGAGTTGACATTTACATGAAAGCTTCGTAACATAGTGCAAATTTAAGTTTGTTCAAACCATGGTCCTCGAGGGTAGGGTGGGGCCTCAATATGGGATCTAAGTTTTACATGTAAGTACGAGTATATAGGAAAATTCTTCTTAAATCAGACCAGAAGATAATAGATGTACATAATAGCTTGCTGACATAGTGCAGATTCAAGTTTGCTCAAACCATTGTCCCTAGGGGTATTGTGGGACCTTTATAAGGAATCAAAGTTTTACATGCAAAATATAGAGGGAAACTCTTTGAATATGGGCACAGGTGAGCAATGTGGCTCATGAAAACACAAAACAACATGCAATAAGATACGAGTGTATACATATATCCATTTGTTGAACAAAACTACCTCCTGTGTAATGTACACCAGGTGCCAATAAACAAAACATGATTATCAAGAATTGATATCTCTAGTGTAATATTTCTGTTCAGATATTTTTTCTTGTGTGATTCAATCTTTTGAAAGTTAAATGTTGTGAACACCAATTTAAAGCTCTGCTTGCACTTCAATTATTCAAATGAGAACAAAAACAATCATCAGACACGCAGCAACAATGAATCTACCCCCTCTTATCATTATATGCAAATTGGATATTTTTTACGTCCAGAGATATAGCTGTATATAGGCTGGTTACCCCCCATTCCTCTTTTCATACGCCCGTCTTTAGACGGGACGTATTATAGTACAGCGATGTCTGTACGTCCATCCGTCCGTCCGTTCGGGGTTTTCTCTTTATAATTTCATTTCCCTTTCACATATCATGTTGAAACTTGCTGTGTAGCTTCTTTGTGGGTCACTCTAGATCATACTGCAATTTTGATCCATTTCGACCCTTTTCCCAGGAGCTTTGCCCCTTTATTTGGAAACAATTATTATATGTAGGGTACATAGTATTTCCGTCCTACTCCTCCCACAGTTTCAAGTGAGAGCCTTCTTATTTTGTGGAATGTTGGTATGGGTATTGAAGATGTGCATGTGGGATGGATTTTGATTTTCTACAATGGTTGAGAAAATTACAGGTTGTTGAACTTGGTTCATTTTGAGGAAATCTCGATTTTTAAGCTAAGACCCTTTGTTCATATGAAAGTTTGTCACAGCCTCACGATGGCTGATACTACCTGAAGCAAAGTTATACAAATTATAGCGCAAGAAAAACACCCTATGTAAGCATTTCACGGGCGTATCATGTACCGTTTGCGGTACTCTTGTTTAAAAACACAACAACATTGTGGTGAATGGTACTGTAATGGAAATGTAAAATTTAACGGATGCATGGAACTGAAACATCAACCCTTGCGGCCTTCCTTTTTGAGCTTTGGATGTTTTTTTTAATTTAGTTTTTTGAGAATTTTCAGGCAATATTATGAAGTCAACATCTCACACACACACACTTTATAAACGATGCTATGTACCTGATTATATCATGTATCACATACTTTCATTGTGCTTTTGATTCTAGGAGTCTGGCGCTGAGTTTTTTTCGCTCACTTGAACTGAAAACTCCAGTGAGCTTTTCTAATCGTATGCACGTTGTCCTTCGCCTGTCCATCCATCTGGTCACCTGTCCGTCTGTCTCTTAACTTTTTACATTTTCGACTTCTTCTCCAGAAGCACTGGACCAGTTTAAACAACACTTTGCAAAAAGCATCCTCTGGTGAAGGACTTTCAAGTTTATTCTGACAAAGGGACATGCTCTCTTCAAACAGGAGATAATCACAAAAGCAGGGTGTGTCGTTTAAAAATCTTCTTCTCAAGAACCACTGGGTCAGAAAAGCTTAGATTTACGTGATAGTTTCTTGACATAGTGCAGATGAGTTTGTTAAAATCATATCCCCTGGGGTAGGATGGGACCACAATAGGGGATCGAATTTTTACATGCAAATGTATAGGAAAGATCTTTAAAGATTTTCTCCTCAAGAACCTCTGGGCCAGGAAAGTAGAAATTTACCTAAAAGCTTGCTCATATTGTGTGGAGGTAGGATGGGGCCATAATAGGGGATCAAAATTTTACATACTAATATATAGACAAAATCTTTAAAATATTTCTTCTCAAGAACCATTGGGTCAAAAAAGTTTACATTTACATGAAAGCTTCCTGAGATAGTGCATTTTAAATTTGTAAAACTCGTGGCTCCTGGGGTTAGGTTGGGGCCACAATAGGGATCAAAGTTTTACATGTGAATATATATGGAAAGATTTAAGTATGGGCCTAGAAGACTAAGGTGAGTGATGTGACCCATGGGCCTCTTGTTAAAACATGTCACCACTGAAATCTTTAGTATTAGTTGCATAATTTGGACAGAGATAAACGTCAAATACGTCTATAACACCCTCTCTCCCATCCCCCACTCTACAATTTGACGAAGTGCATATCTTAAAAAGTTTTCACCATAAAATTGAAGTATTTAAACCTTGTTTCTGTCGTAGAAATATTACAACCTGTTAAAACTTAGCATAATAAAGAATTTGATAACGTAAGCTTTACTATACACTATTTGTTAATACTATATATGTGAAGCTTCGGGGCGCAATCTTAAACGTGCCCCCAACTTCCGGTGTAAGGAGCGTAACTGCAAACATGTAGACCAGTTTTCCCTTTGAGTTTCAGACTTCAAACTTTGACCAAAATTAAATAAACTAGTTTGTCAACGTAACTCCGCTGAAACTGCTGAACAGAATTTCATACAGTGAGTAAATGTGCATATCTACAGGAAACTCTGGTTTTAGTTCACTGTGGGGGTGTAGGGTATATGAGCTGGATATTCTGATTTAGATTTATTGTTGGGGTGTAGGGTATATGAGCTGGAAATTCTGCTTTAGATTTATTGTGGAGGCGTGTGGTATGTGAGCAGGAAATTCTTGTTTTTATTCATTGTGGGGATTATGAGGTTTCTCATTTTTTCTCATTGATTACACATTTATTCAGTTAAACAAAATGGTTTAAACATGATAATGAGTATTGAACTTTACGTTGTGGGGTGAGGGGGTGGAGATCTATTTCTATAGATAAGGTGTACAACTAAAACTATACAAATCAAGTGAGAAATGTTATGAAAGGCAAAGATAACAAACAGTGATCAATTTTATAACTCTTACAAGAAAGGTGAAGATAACGAACAGTGATCAATTTTATAACTCTTACAAGAAAGGCGAAGATAACAAACAGTGATCAATTTTATAACTCTTACAAGAAAGGTGAAGATAACGAACAGTGATCAATTTTATAACTCTTACAAGAAAGGCGAAGATAACAAACAGTGATCAATTTTATAACTCTTACAAGAAAGGTGAAGATAACGAACAGTGATCAATTTTATAACTCTTACAAGAAAGGCGAAGATAACGAACAGTGATCAATCTCATAAATCTTACAAGAAAGACGAAGATAACGAACAGTGATCAATTTCATAACTCCTACAAGAAAGGTGAAGATAACGAACAGTGATTAATCTCATAACTCCTACAAGCAATACAAAATAGAAAGTTGAGCAAACACGGAGCTCTGGATATACTGGAGGTGAGATCAGGTGTCTATGAATGTTTTTAAATTGAGGGTCAGTCTTATTTTGATACATTCAGTATCACTGTGTAGCAATTTCTAGTATTTTCCTTAGCTGAGGATCGAACCTGTGACCTCTGGCTCGGCAGTCTAGTGGTCTACCAATCAAGCGAAAGGGTTAACCCACCAACCAGCACCCTACCAATCAACCTAAAGGGTTAACCCACTAACCATCACATTACCAATCAAACTAAAGAGTTAACCCACTAACCATCACTCTACCAATCAACCTAAAGGTTTAACCCACTAACCAGCACTCTGCGAATCAAACTAAAGGGTTACCAACTAACCATCACATTACCAATCAAACTAAAGAGTTAACCCACTAACCATCACTCTACCAATCAACCTAAAGGGTTAACCCAACTAACCAGCACTCTGCTAATCAAACTAAACGGTTACCAACTAAACATCACATTACCAATCAAACTAAAGAGTTAACCCACTAACCATCACTCTACCAATCAACCTAAAGGGTTAACCCACTAACCAGCACTCTGCGAATCAAACTAAAGGGTTACCAACTAACCATCACATTACCAATCAAACTAAAGAGTTAACCCACTAACCATCACTCTACCAATTAACCTAAAGGGCTAACCCACTAACCAGCACTCTGTGAATCAAACTAAAGGGTTACCAACTAACCATCACTCTACCAATCAAAGTAAAGGGTTACCCACTAACCATCACTCTACCAATCAAGCTAAAGGGTTAACTAGAGCTAGTCGGAAGGCCAAGTATCTAACACTACCACGACTCTATGAAGTTTTTTATTTATATTTCTTCTAGATGCACAATTTAATGGTTTGAAGAGGTTATTTTTGGTTGCCAAATCCTAAATGTGAGAACAAATTTTACAAGGTAGCAGTTACAAGATATGTCCTGCTGAATCATGAGGATGATTTTCCAAAGAGTCTGACATAATTCAAGATATGGAAACCTCTACTGCTATAGAAAATGTCAGGTTTGTTAATGAAATTGTGTAAATATTCATTTTTCTCTACCATGAAGTGACTGGCGCATAGTGTCAGCCCTTGTCATCGATCGGTACTTCCATCGGTCCATCATAATTCAGTGTACGTTCAGCATCTGTACTAATGATGTGCTTTTTCAACTGAAATTTGTGATATAAATACATCAACAGAGCATCCCAATCAAGTTTTTCATTGTTATGTTTAAATTATTTTTGACAGAGTTGTGTCCCTTAGACTTAGACGGTTTTAAATAAGTATTGGTCTCTACTTATTATACATCCAGCAAACGAAGTTTGTCCAGAGTATTTGATTGATATTTTTTAACATTCAAGGAAGTTGTGAATTACTCCTTTTTTATGGATGGGGGTTTACATGTATCATATCATTTACCAGAGTATATCTTAAATCTTAACAGCCACTTATCAGAGTATTTGATTGAGAGATTCTTAACATTCAAGGAAGTTATGGATTTTTGTTAAGGGATGGGGGGGTTTAAATGCTTTATATCATTATCCAGAGAATATCTTAACAACCAGTATCCTCATTTAAACACAAATTCACTGTTTCCCATCATACAGTGTGGTCTAGGGGTATATAATTTCTCCTCTAAGAACATTCCATGTTATCTCAGTCATTTTGAAGAGAAATTTGGAATACAGATATATCATAAGATGAAGAGAAAGTTGGAATACATATATATCATAAGAAGATGAAGGTCAAGGTTCCTTATCAGGGTTTCGATAAAATGATTTTTGGACAGAGTTATGCCCCTTGGACTTACATGTAGACAACTTTATACAATTTTCAGTCCCCATCATTATCTTAGTCCTTCAGGAACATTTTGAATTGAAGTTGTGGATATACATGTAGTTACGTTAAAAAAAATAATGTCTCCGTCTATCATCTCCATCATACACAGACATTTCGATTTGAAGTTTGGGGTATATACTTTTGGGTATATACGTGATATGGGTGTGGTCAGAAAACATTTGACAGAGTTATGACTGTTGATTGGGGCCATTGTATCACTACACTACGACACATCTAGTTCCTTTTCAACAGCAGTTTAATATCAGAGTTAAAAGTTGAAGAACCGCCGCTGTGGCCTAGATGTTAGAGAGTTCACCCAACAAGTGGAAGGCTGTAGTTCGAAATCTGGCCGCGACAGACCTAAGTCGTTGAAACAAGTAATGACAGTTCCATCGCCAGATGCTTGGTATCAGGTGTGAATACCACGGGTCCTTGGAGATGACCTTATAAACAGATGTCCCTTGTCACATTAGGCGTGGCAGGCTAAAGAACTCTTACTGCTCAATGACCATAAGCACCGAGTAAAGGCCTAAATTTTAAGCCCTTCACCGGTCTTGGTGACGTCTTCATATATGTGAACAATTCTTGAGAGAGACGTTTTAAGGATGCAATCAATCAACATCAGTATATGGTCGGAAATAAAAGTTGAAGAACTGTGAAAAGCAGAATCTTAAGATATTCAAGAAACTGAAATCACGAATAACAGAGAATGTTCTGATATGCAAGGTCCTATCGTCAGGAATTTAGGTACAAAATATGAAAACCAAACTTTACATAGTAAAGAGCTATTAGCTGGGTTGGATATTCTTAAAAACAGGTCAAACTCCAATATCACAATGTTGAACACTCAGATACCGAACGAGAGGCCTTATCGCATAGAATGCTCACATGCAAAATATGAGAGTCCTATCACTCATCATTCAAGTTTTGAGCAAGGTTCAAGTTTCAGACAGCGATCTGAAGGTAGGAAAAGACAATAGGTCCCCTAACAAAACTATAGTTTTAGGGGCATGAAATAACAAGAGACCAACAGGCCTTGCCAGTCACCTGAACATTTTTAATGTATCAATCACTATCCCAAAGGACTGTCTACAAATTTAGAAAATAAAATCCTATTTTAATTTTTTGGCACTTTTGCCTTGCCTCTAAGGCCCCTTGAATGTAGGAGTCCAGAAATCATCTTTGTCCAAAAGATTCTTCATATAAAATTTTGAAAGAACTGGAAGGGTATTTATCATGAAGTTAAAAACAATGTTCTATTGTTAGCGCACAACAGGCAATGGGGGCTGACCAATTACATCTGAGTAAACTTGTATATTCTCTCTTGTATGTTAATATGACTAATCATGGCACAGCTGTTATTAAGAAGATTTTTTTCTCTATAATTCCCACATGAAACTTCATCTCCTATTGTGGGCTCCACCTTCCCCTGTGGACAACAATGCCAACAAACTTGAATATCCATCTCCTAAGGATGCTTGCTTATTAATATAATTAATCATTGACCACTGGCAAATACCGATTAGAATACTTCACTTGAGCCTTTGTCACAGGTGAGTTAATAACAATGTTCTTACTATAAATATAGCTACAGCATATCAGTACAGAATTACTAGTGAATGTTGTAGCAGTGGTTTGGCTATATATACTGTGACTATCGACCTGGATAGCTTAATGTTTATAGAGCACCTGGCTATATGTACTGTGACTATCAGCCTGGATAGTTCAATGGTTAGAAAACCCGGCTATATGTACTGTGACTATCAGCCTGGATAGTTCAGTGGTTAGAACACCCGGCTATATGTACTGTGACTATCAGCCTGGATAGTTCAATGGTTAGAACACCCGGCTATATGTACTGCGACTATCAGCCTGGGTAGTTCAATGGTTAGAACACCTGACTAGTAATACAGGGATCTTAGGTTCAATTCCCGGTCCGGACAAACCATGGGCATTGGTCTGAATAGCTCAGTGGTTAGATCACCTGACTATTAGATAAGTAATACACAGGTCTCGGGTTCGATTCCCGGTTAAAACAAACCATATGTATTGTTCTGAATACCGCAGTGGTTAGAACACCTGACTACAAATGCAGGGGTGTCAGGTTTGATTCCTGGTTGAGCTATGCATTTTTTCCTTCCCTTTACATTTAAACTCCGTTTACCTGATCGGGAAAATGGGCTCACCGTAGTTGTAACCGGTCGACAGGGGATGCTTACTCCTCCTAGGCACCTGGTCCCACCTCTGGTATGTACAGAGGTCCGTGTTTGCCCAAATATCTATTTTGTATTGCTGATAGGAACTATGAGATTGATCACTGTTCGCTATCTTCACATTTCATTTGCATCCTGGCCTGGATATTTAAAACCTTTACTGCACTCATACTCAATCTCAGCCATATTTGTTTTGAGTACAACTCTGAACAAGCTCCCAGCATACTCGAAAAATCTTGAGTCCGTACTCCATTTGAGTGTGAGAATGGTTTTATAAATGTTTTATAACCTTCACTTTTGAATACGAGTACGATTTAGAGCACAGAGTTTGAGTATGAAAACGTGCTCAAAAAGTTATAACCTCTAGGCCCGGTCTAGTCAAATCATGGATATTGGTCTGAATAGCTCAAATTAGGGGACTCAGGTTTGATTCCCGCTTGAGCAATATTTTTTCTTTTCCATTACCTTTACATATTTATACCACAGACTATTCTTGATAATTCAGTTTGACATGATAACACTTTACCTGTGTTTGTTTTGTAGGACGGTGGATATTTGGTTACTTGCTGTGAAGTTATTGATTGTAAAAAGAAGACTGTGACCTTGGATCTGAAACTCTGTGATAAAGACCGAACGTTTGTGGTAACTCTCTGTTACAGTACCTGTACTACATACTTAAGTAAGTACTAAGTAATAAAGTAAGACTGAACTCTAAATCATGTTTATCTATAATATACACATTAAAAATTATACACATATAGAAAGATATTAGTAACACAGTGAAATTAGTCCACAAAACATTATATATAGATAACTAGTAACACAGTCAAATTAGTCACAAAAGATTGTATATAGACAACTAGTAACACAGTCAAATAAGTCTACAAAACATTATATATAGATAACTAGTAACACAGTCAAATTAGTCCACAAATGATTGCATATAGATAAATAACTAGTAACACAGTCAAATTAGTCCACAAAAGATTGCATATATAGAAAAATAACTAGAAACACAGTCAAATTAGTCCACAAAAGATTGTATATAGATCACTAGTAACACAGTCAAATTAGTTCACAAAAGATTGTATATAGATAACTAGTAACACAGTCAAATTAGTCCACAAAAGATTGTATATAGATAGGTAACTAGTAACACAGTCAAATTTTAGTTCACAAAAGATTGTATATAGATATATAACTAGTAACACAGTCAAATTAGTTCACAAAAGATTGTATATAGATAAATAACTAGTAACACAGTCAAATTTTAGTTCACAAAAGATTGTATATAGATAGATAACTAGTAACACAGTCAAATTAGTTCACAAAAGATTGTATATAGATAGATAACTAGTAACACAGTCAAACTAGTCCACAAAATATTGTATATAGATAACTAGTAACACAGTCAAATTAGTCCACAAAAGATTGTATAGAGATAGATAACTAGTAACACAGCCAAATTAGTCCACAAAAGATTGCATATAGATAAATAACTAGTAACACAGTCAAACTAGTCCACAAAAGATTGTATAGAGATAACTAGTACACAGTCAAATTAGTCCACAAAACATTGTATATAGATAACTAGTAACACAGTCAAATTAGTCCACCAAAGATTGTATATAAATAGATAATTAGTAACACAGTCAAATTAGTCCACCAAAGATTATATATAAATAGATAATTAGTAACAGTCAAATTAGTCCACCAAAGATTATATATAAATAGATAACTAGTAACACAGTCAAATTACTCCTCAAAAGATTGTATATAGATAACTAGTAACACAGTCAAAATAGTAATTAGTGTTCTAAAATTAATACTGTTCAGCTAAACATAATGATACAGATAAGATATAATTAGTAAACTGCAGTGAGAGACTAATGTTCTATCAGTTAAACTCACAAACACAAGTACATTACACATCACAGACACAGGGCTGTAATCAACACAGGGCTGTAATTAACACAGGGCTGTAATTAACAAGGAATTGTAATTAACAAGCAGTTGTAATCAACACACTGATGTAAATAGCACTGTAGAGATGTGTAATTAACACCGTTTTGATAGATGTAATTAACACTGTAGAGATGTGTAATTAACACCGTTTTGATAGATGTAATTAACACGGTAGAGCTGTGTAATTAACACTGTGTTGGTAGATATTGGATTTTCTTCACTTTAGCAGTGTAACGCTCAGTCACAAAAAGGTTGTCTCTGATGTCCACACATAAACCGCGAGGAAACTCTAAATCACAGTGAATGTAACGGAGGAACTGTCCGTCCTGATCTAGGATGTGGATACGGTGATTATCCCAGTCTGCTGTCAGGATGTGACTCTGGCTGTCTGTAGTGATGCCGGCTGGACTAAATGATTGCCCGGTATTAGAGGGAAGACCAGCGTATCTAAATCGGAGTTTCCCTGACTGATTGACCACCACTACTACACTAGCTGACAGGTCAGCCACACATATATCCAGGTTCCTATTCTCACTGATGTATTTAGTGTCATAACCAAATGTGTAGAAAGGACGACCCTGATAATCAAACTGAATGCTTTGTTTCTCTGTGGAGCCGGAGTAACGCACGACTTTGGATTGTTCTCCATCATAACTGTCCATGGTAACCAGGAGATCGTTACCCGCGGTACAGCAGACAGAGCGAGGACTCCACCCCTGTAGTGTGATCACGGTCCATATCTTTTTATTCTTAATTAAGTTCACGGTGTTATTACTATCGTCAGTATAAACAAGATCTCCGTCCCGTGTCACTGCTATACCCTGTGGTGCTCTCCCTGAGTTGGTTTTTATTGATGTCAGTAGTTTACTCTGGAGGTTGAGGAGCTTCATGGTTTTGTTATTCCCGCGTGTCCAGACTTGATCTTCACTCAGACAGCTAACACTGTATAGATAGTCATACCCAGTGTTTATGGTGGCGGTGAGGCGCGGCTCATTATGCAGTGGTTTGACTGGAGGAGACGATACAGCTTCTGCTGACTTCATTGTGTCGCCATGTTCTGTGTTAATGGATAATGGCGACAGAGAACCAAACATTTCATTGAGCTGATATGTGTTTATTTTCTGAGGAGTAAAACTCGGAAATGTAACTCGGACTTTAGACGGTAATGTTCTAAATTCGGAATTCCTAGATTTGTAAGTAGAGGTTAAGGAGACATCATTTGATGTTAGGATTGATTTCAAGTCGGAAATGATCTGTTCGAGTTCCACCATTTTCTGTGTGATTTCTTCTGTATTTTTATTCAGGGTAGATAGGTGTTTGTTTTTCATCTCCTGAATGGCAGATTTCCGCTGATTGACAATGGCGGTGATCTCCCGGTGTAAAATTTCACCTTCTTGTTCGGCAGCTGTGGTCAATTTCCCATAGTTTGTTTCTATGTCGGCTTTTTCGGTTTGGATATTGGACGCCATTTCTTCATATCGCGGGTAAATTCTGGTCTCGAGTTCCTCCAAATCTTTTTGTAAATTTTGTGTTTTAGCGCTGAGTTTTTCCAGAAATTCTGATAACTTGTGACCTTCGTGTTTACCGGAGGAGACGCATTTAATACAAACAGGAATATCACAATTCTCACAGTGATGTTCGCAGTATTTTTCGACGTGTTTCGGACATTTCGGGTAGTTGGGAGTAGACTTTCTTTGTAAATAGGGCATGACATTGTGTTTTTTAGAGGAGTCCGAGAGGTGCTCCCCAACACAGGCCTTACATAGATTTATATTACAAACTTCACAACGACTCTGTAGGGGGACAGTCTCACAGAGGTTACACAGTAGGACTTCCTGAGCACTGCGCCGGGGATGCATTTCTGACGCTGGGATCACACAAACAGTTTACTGTCAGTAAAAAAGGGGGATCTTAATAAAATATTTTAAAAGGTCAAAACAATTGACAAGAAACAATTACACTATGATATAATACAATAATTTTAATATTTCAAATGAAATGATAAGTAAAAGGCATAGATAGACCCCCTCCCCGAATTATATGAAATCATTATCTAGGTGATCAGATATATCTCACTGATCACAGAAATATCGATATTATTGACACTACAATGTCAGAATGCGTATATAATTTTGTCTAACCTGAAAATCCAACATGGCCTCCCTGTTCTTTCGACCTTCCGTCTAGTCCCGTGATTAAATACCTGTGCGGCGCGTCGGCCAGTATACGCTAGTGATGTGTTATTGCCTGTTTAAATGGTTTGCAGTTTGCTTTGACCTAGTTCATGTTGGGTAGCTATGCCAACATTTACGTCAGAAGACAGAATTTGCTCTCATAAAAAATACAATCAATGTATATACAATGAATATTTGTTATTATTAATATGTTGACGGTGCTACCGTTTGAGCGAGGGCAGCTTCATGTATGTACATATTTTGTAATGTTCATGCTTTGATCAGGTTCAATTTAAACAATATATATTTGCCAAATACTTATGACATGAATTTTCTCCCAGGGTTTTATATTAAAAATCATTAAAACGTGCGTACCGCGAAGAGGAGTGTATACATGAATGTGATTGAAATATTTTAAAGGGACTGATTCACGATTTTCGCCCAAATTTTATTTTTCACTTTAAATGGGTAGCTATGCCAACATTTACGTCAGAAGACAGAATTTGCTCTCATCAAAAATGCAATCAAATATTAATGTCATTCTCCGTTTGTATTGAAATTCAACCCTGTGGGTCACGAATAATCTCGCATTCTAGGTACATAGAAACGGATGTTGCTAAAACGCGGAACAGAACGGAATTGAAGAATTAGAATGATTAATGTAGCTTAGATAACACTTAGAACCGGACAAATACGACTTATTTACATTAATGTAGCTTAGATAGCATTTCGAATCGGACAAATACGTCTTATTTACATTCAAATCAGATTTCAGGAATTTGTTTACAAGTGGCACAGCAGTTTTATCTTAAAACACTGCACCATAAATTGATTAAGATCAGATAAGTATGTGCATAAGTTTACATGGCGGAATACAGTCTTGTATTTTCGGCATTGACATGTGTTAGCGGGCAGCGACACCCAGTGACGGATTTGGAGAGCAGGGGGCCCGGGCCATCCCCTTTTTTGCGCAAAAAATTAGAAAATAATGTAAGTTAAAATTCGGCACCCGAAATCGCTGATGATTTAAGCTAATACTCGACTTTCAAATGTACCCACCGCAGCGATGGGGGGTTCGAATCCCAGCCGCGACATACTTAAGTCGTTAAAACAGGTAGTATAGTTCCTTCGCCAAACGCTCGGCATCAGATGTGAATGTCACAGATTCTCGGAGATGACCTTGAAACGGACGTCCTGGGTCACAGTAGGTGTGGCACGCTAAAAAAAAAACCTCACTGCTCAATGGCCATAAGCGCCGAGCAAAGGCTTAAATAGGAAGCTCTTCACCGGTCTCTGTGACGTCTCCATAGGAGTGAAAAATTCCCCAGAGAGACGTTAAACAAGATACAATCAATCAATCACCCCCCCCCCCTCTTCTCTTTCGGAAATCCTGGATCCGCTACTGACATCTATTGATAAAGACAAGGTGTATATGCCCCCGCCCTCTCGTAGTAACTTGTCACGTGTATATGTTTACACATAATACATGTTTTAACATCTTGTGTTTGATTTATTACTTTCAAAAAGAAAACAAGCAGCGACTGAGTGACCACATCATTCTTCTAACACTAAATTCGCGAGAACTTCTAACAGTTGATTTCTAATCCAACTATTTATATTGATAATGAGATTACATTTTAATTTGATTTAAACATAAACTCTGGCAGCCTTCTAGCTATTTCATATATTACGGAATAAATCTGTTAAGTATTGTTAATAGTTGCATTACCTACATTTGACATGTACATCTTAGTTTGAATTCGTTGTTTCAATCTGGGTTTATTTCCCGCTGTATCTCTTTGGGTTTAATATATGTCTGCAGGATTCCGGTACATTTGACGTAAATCGATCCCTAATGAAAGAAACCTGTAATAGGGACCGGGATCATTCGCTTTAAAATTCCCTGCGCTACATATATGTACAATTTATATACCAGGGGTAGAAAAAGATCAAATCCATAATCACTTATCTTGAAAATATAAAGTGCGATTAAGAACAAGTTAGATTTTAAAAGGTTATGTTTGGGGAATTTTTTTTGAGAAAATCGTTTTATATTTTTCAATGTTGTTTTGGGGGAGGGGGAGAATGAACACCCCCTATTCATCATTGGCAAAGTTTATTAATCATTTCCTGTGGTGCCAATCAGAAAAAAGTAATAAAATTTGAAAGCTTTTTTGGAACTTAACTCAATCTAATTAAAATCAGACTTTTTAGATCCACGCCGTATACTCTGTAGCGATTGTTAGCGTATCCAAGGATCTTATTTTAATTAGATTGGAATTTAACTTTTTTATATATTTGATTTTTTTTTTCTACAACACAATGTCACAATTGGTAGGAGAGGCGAATGGGGAGGGGTGTCAGAAAATGATAAAACCGTGGAAAGGGGACAGCATCCACATCCCTTTCTTCCAACTTTTTTTTTTAAAATACATATTTATGTGTATGAAGTATATAAAACGGTGGATTCTAAGTATGTTCTCTCTATGATTTCTGCTTCCCTTAGTAATATAAATTTCACGATAGAGCGCATTTAGTTTGACCTCATCTTGGGTAAAATAACCAAACAAAATACCAAAAAACAATCAAAAGCAAACAGCCGTTTCAGTGAGGGTGTACCAGAAATAAAGTATTCACAGTTACAACGTCCGAGTGAGGGTTCTTTATCAGAAAATAAACTATAAACAGTTACAATGACCGAGTGAGTGTTCTTTATCAGAAAATAAACTACACATAGTTACAACGACCGAGTGAGGGTTCTTTATTAGAAAACAAACTATACACAGTTACAACGTCCGAGTGAGGGTTCTTTATCAGAAAATAAACTATACACAGTTACAACAGCCGAGTGAGGATTCTTTATCAGAAAATAAACTATACACAGTTCAAACGTCCGAGTGAGTGTTTTTTATCATGCCAACGTCTAGCACGACAAGATATACCTCCGTTTCTTAAGGTCATATCTGAGAGACCGGTAACTTTCACTTTTATCAACCCCCCCCCCCTCCAATCAATTTAGAATTTGAAAGGTGGGCCAATTTGAATTCAAGAATTTTAAACAAGTCATCCGCCAGCTTCCTAGCGATTACAGTGTTCGCCTCGCATGCAGAAGTCCGGGATTCGAATTCCGACCAAGACATAATTTCGTCGTTAAAACAGGTAGTGACAATTCCATCACCAAACGCTCGGCATCAGGTGTGAATGTCACGAGTCCTCTGAGATAACTGTAAAAATGGATGCCCCGTGTCAAAGCAGGCGTGGCACGCAAAAGAACCAGAACCCCCATTGTTCAAGGGTTGTAAGCACCGAACACAGGCCTACATTTTGATGTCCTTCACCAGACTCGTTGATCTCTCCATATCGGTGGCAAATTAAATAAGATATAATCAGTATTTCACCCCCCCCCCGTTATGAAAAAAAAACAACCCAGATACTACGTGCCTGTTTAATGACACTCAAAGTTTCTCTGCCTTGAAGTGCAACAAATTAAACCCAATACCTCACACAGTTTATCAGGTCTTGCTTGTAGATTGAGTTGAGTGGAATAATGAACCTCCAGATATATATGTACATTCACACGTGTATGATTAAACTTGTGCTACACTCACGCATGCGAGCTTTTCCTATATCACGTGTTCGAGTCTTACTTCCTGAATGTTTTCTTGAACTAGTGAATATTAGAAATTAAGGTAGAGACCGATAGTAACCACGTGATCAGTAAAAATCGTGTATTTTCACGTGAAATTATTTTTCGGAATTCCGTACATCGCCATAGAGTAGTCGAAAAACAAAAAGGGGTTCCGAAAGTACAAGTTGTTGCTGTGACTGAATCGATGATTGAGAGGGTCGTCTCGACGAAAGATATAGAAATTTGGCCATAGTTTAGATTAGGAATACGTCAATGTAATAATAGTGGACTAAATGTTTCGTCCGTGCAGAATGGCACTTTTTACCTCACGAAATTCACCACCATGCATAGCTGCACTACGTAAACAAAGTTGTTGATGTAGCGTGATCGTGATGTCCGAGTGCTGCGAGTTTCAATACTGTTTATGTAGTCATTGAGAGTTTAAACAAAGTTTCTTCTGAGAAGAGGAATTCGATGGATGCATTCAACGTGGACAACGAAATCATAATTTCGTTTGGTAAGTGAAAAAAATGGCAAATTGAATTTGTATTCAACCCACTTTTCCTCTGCTATTTCACAACGCGATTTTATAATAACATCTATAAACGCACAATTTGGAGCTGTTTCATTTTTTGTGCATCTATGTATTCCATATGTGCCCAAAATATAACTCCTACATGTGCATGTAATTGTAAATGGATGTCATGTATATGCCAAATTTGAAAAAAAATAGGGCTCTCACAAGTTTGAGGGGGGAGGGGGGAGTGTTGCACTAAAATTCTATTTGGTATAAATGATAGTACTTATAGTATCTTGAAATTTCATTGACCTAAGAGATATTTCAAATCTGGGGTTTCATGTTTCATGCAAGCATGTAGGTCTACAAAATTTTATTTAAAATATTTGTAAAATCACAAGCCCCCCTCATAGGCAAATAGATCTAAATGTATTGTATGAAAATAAGATATGTATGCCCTTCTCTTGACCCACACTCCGTAAAGGAGACAGGTCTGATAAATCTAGAGTTGACTTGTTTTGATAGTATTAGAATGAACTGGCAGTTTATGAAAACATATCTGTCATCTCATATTGTAATATGATAATTATGATGTTTATTCACCTCATTAAGGACCCGGGGGTGGGAGGGTATGTACAGTTTAAATAGAAGGTAACTATAACAATATGAAATAAATAACAATCATGCAGATGTACTACTACTACAAGAGTTCACATTGCTGCACTGCACACATTTAACATACATGTAGTGTTACATATGTAATACTGATTTCAGACAAGATTTTAAAAATTAACATAATAAAATACATGTTATGTGTGTAATTTTCAATATATCAGCATTTTAAAGTTCACTAAACATGCATTGAGACACACAATTTTAAAATTGACATTGTCTGACACAGTATAATTAATGATTAATACTGACTGTGCAAATATTAATTATGATGATTTTTTTCTAAGCATCATCCTAAGGACCAGTGCAAGTTGAAATGGGCTTCCAGCCAACAACTTCAACAGCAATTTGCCATGAAAATCAGCAAGAAAGGTACAATATTTTCTATCTTAGTAAGATAGAATTTTTCATTTTAACACCAGACATTTATAAAGACAATTCTTAGTATATTAGATATTCATCTTTTTTTCAATATTTGAATATACAGAATATATTTTTTATAACAGGTACTTCATTTACATTGATGATGTCATATCCCCTGGACCCCACAACTTTACAGGTTACAGAGAAAATTCAAGAACTTCTGCAAAATGTGGGACTTGGATAGAATCAATAATGTATTTGTGAGCCCAGAGCAATGGATATATTGTGCAACATACTAAAGTGTGAATTTATGGAAAACAAGTACATGTACTCATGTATTACATGTCTTTTTTAAAGACAATAATATTGTATAAATATAGAGGAAGTGTCATTGTTGATTATTCTAAGTTTTTGATATATCAAAATCAGTAAACATTTCTAAATGAAAATAAAATACCAATTTTATAACTTTAATCAATGTGTTTGAATTTCTCATTTTCTAACCCCCCCCCCCTCTTGTTACACACACTCAGTGCATATATACTGTGAATGCAATAAGCATGCATTCTAAGTTATCCAAGCGAGTTTTTGTTTCAGTGTGAGACTACAAGTAGGACTCATAAACTTATGAAGATACATATATATTTGTGAAAGCAAGATAGCTGACATGAGCCTTGAGATCAATGGGTCGAGCCGCGGTGGTGGTCTAGAGGTTAGAGCGTTCGCCCCGCATGCAGAAGGCCAGGGTTCGAATCCCGGCCGCGACAGACCTGAGTTGTTGAAACAGGTAGTGACAGTTCCATTGCCAAACGCTCAGCATCAGGTCTGAATGTCACTGGTCCTCGGAGATGACCTTCAAAACGGATGCCCAGTGTCACAGTAGATGTGGCACGCTAAAGAACCCTCACTGCTCAATGGCCGAAAGCGCCGAGCAAAGGCCTAAATTTAAAGCCGTTCACCGGTCTTGGTAACGTCTCCATATGAGTAAAAAATTCTCGAGAGAGACGTTAAACAAGATACAATCAATCAATCCATGGGTCGATTGGGTGGAAATCTTTCCATTGATATTAAATATAAAGTTGTTATTTAAACATATTTGGTGCACTATGCTGTATAATCATATCAATTTCTTATAATAGGTAATCGTGTCTGGTTATTATAAAAAAATGTATGAAAAATAAC
Source organism: Ostrea edulis (assembly GCF_947568905.1). Classification (NCBI taxonomy): domain Eukaryota; kingdom Metazoa; phylum Mollusca; class Bivalvia; order Ostreida; family Ostreidae; genus Ostrea; species Ostrea edulis. The sequence continues at coordinate 6,012,420 of NC_079171.1, read as the reverse complement.
TAAATATTAATGCAATCATTGTGAGTGCAAAAAGGTCAATCGCAAGAGCACATACATAAATGCATTGGCGGATATAAGGGGTGGGGTGGGGGGGGGGGGCAACCGGCGCGAGCCCCCCTAAAAATTTCCAAGTTTAAAGTAAATCGTGGTCTCTTGTTTAGAGAAATATATACGATAAAAGAAGCCATAATTTCCTCCACTCTCAGAGAAATAAATGTCTGACAAAATCTTTTGATTTATTGAATTACTTTTAGTGGGAGAACTGCTACTTTTTCCAAACACCCTTAAAATTTGCGTTATTTTATTAATTTCACCTTATTAAAAATTACAGAAAATAATAAAAATGACTACATAGGAGACATGTTTTAAGCCCTAAAAAATCTGTAAAATCCAGGAGTTTCTGGGGAATCCCCCCCTTCAAGGCGGCCCCCAGACCCCTGCCTCATACAGTTGCACCCCCCCCTCCCAACTTCAATTCCTGATCCGCCCCTGAAATAGCTTATAGAAACCTTCTTATTGTCATGTTCAATTTTCAAAGAGGTAATTTGGGAATGCTTAAACATTCTAAGTAATAAAAAGGTCAGTAGTTTATCTCTGCTGGCTGAATCTTTCTTCTCAATGCACCGAGTGCAATTCATGACGTCTATGTTCCTGCTCATTCTTTCTCCTCCATACCATGCAGTATATTAAAGGGGTTGGGATGTAATGGAGACATTTGTTTTAACAAATATAAATTGTATTTCAATTTTTTGTGGGGATTTTTATTTGGGAAAACTCTTGATATTAATCATCAAATATGATGACGTATGATAAATCTATAGTCTGAGTGTAAGTGCACAAAGGTCAACAACGAGAACTACAACAAAATATAAGCTAAAATTTGAAATACATACTTTCTGTATTATATTTATTAATTTAAAAAAGGTATTACAAAGAATCTTCGAATTTCAGCAAGCTGTTTTTGATGGATTGTTTACAACATCTTTTAATAACCCTTTTTCTTACGAAAATGTGTAGTTTGTTAAAAGGGGGTGGGGTTAGGAATTTTTTGCTAGTTCCATATTGAACCCCATTATGGTGTATAATTTTTTTCATATATTTTACTTACTAATAGACTGACCACTTAATGAAATAAAATAAGAAATTTGATGGGTAATTTTTTTGCAGCTTAAGCAAAGGTATGACCCTGTGTGCAAATATTGTGCACTGTTTTAAGGTAATTAGCCAATGTAGCTCTGTTGAAGTAATGTTGTTGCATGTTAATAATGATTGCTGAACTTGAAATTGATGTGTAATATACAGTTATGTGAAAGGTTGTTTGGAACCATATATGACAAGTTATGATCCTTTTTACAATAAAAATGTTATAGCTCTATTTGTATATTGCTCTCTACTTATTTTTCTTCACTTTTTACGCTTTACAAGGACTAAAGAAGGTGTTGTTAAAATCGCCATATTTCTCAAAAACAAGGTCGATTACCTACATTGATTTTTTATTATGTTTTATATCGAAGCTTCATCATAAACATATATCAAAATAAAAAAAATTCAATGGTTAATGTTTTTAGCATCAACCTATCAATCTCTACCTTAAGTTAAAAAAAAAACTTTCTTCCAGTGATGTATTGAATGATGATATGTTGTTTGTCTTATGGTAATCTATACTAAATCATCTGTACATAATTTGTGTTATGGCGATTTATACAAAATCATGTGTACATAATTTGTGTGTGGACTCGTGCTTTCCCTTCAGGGGTACTCCGGTTTCCTTCCACGAAATGACCTCCTAGTGCCAACATCCGTGGAAGCCGGTAAATAACACGCACAATGATAAATCTCATAACTCCTATAAGCAATACATGTACAAAATAGAGAGTTGGCAAACACGGGTCCCTGGATATACAAGAGGTGGGGTATACCAGAGGAGGAATAGGCATCTCCTGTCGACCGGTCACATCTCATAAGTCATACAAGCAATACAAATAGTTCGGTAAACACGGACTCCTGTAGAGGTAGGATCAGGTACCCTGGAGGAGTAAGCGTCCTGATGAGGTGAACGGAGTAATCCGCAGTCAAAATCAGTGTGCCAAGAACGACTTAATATATATATAGGTTAACATCCCTTGTTATTTGTATGACTGACATGCATAAGTTGTGTACGCGTATTCGTCAGGTATATAACATGTAAAACTTATACGGTACCAATTTTGATGCACCAGATGCGCATTTCGACAACTAATGTCTCTTCAGTGATGATCAACCGAAATGCTTGAAATCCGAAATAACTATGAAGTTTTAGAGTCAAATATAGCCAAAAACAGCGTGCCAAAAAAGTGGAGCCAAATTCGTCCAAGGATAAGAGCTATGCATGAGGGAGATAATCCTTAATTTTGAAATGAATTTCTAAATTTTACAACAGCAATTAAATATACATCCGTATTTTCAAGCTAGTAACGAAGTACTTAGCTACTAGGCTGTAGTGACCCTCGAGGACTAACAGTCCATCAGCAGAGGCCTCGACCCAGGGGTCATAATGTAAAACTTATACGGTACCAATTTTGATGCACCAGATGCGCATTTCGACAACTAATGTCTCTTCAGTGATGCTCAACCGAAATGTTTGAAATCCGAAATAACTATGAAGTTTTAGAGTTAAATGTAGCCAAAAACAGCGTGCCAAAAAAGTGGAGCCAAATTCGTCCAATGATAAGAGCTATGCATGAGGGAGATAATCCTTAATTTTGAAATGAATTTCTAAATTTTATAACAGCAACATACATATTGAACACGTATCTGTCTGGGTATATGACATACATATTAGATACGTATCTGTCTGGGTATAGGACATACATATTAGACACCTATCTGTCTGGGTATAGAACGTACATGCAAGGTGAAGATAACGAACAGTGATCAATCTCATAACTCCTACAAGCAATACAAAATAGATACCGTATATACTCGCCTATAAGTTGGTCCGCCTATAAGTCGGTTGTATTTTTTAAGCTTATTTTATAAGAATTTGCCATTGACCTACACATTTTTGTCAGAATCGGTCGACAATTTCAAGTCAATGCTCTAGTGTTTTTACCTATGTTTCAAAAAATATTTTGAGAAATTAATAATTATGAGGTGCTCAATATCCAAGCCATACCTGTTTGGGGTTTAAACGCAACCCTTGATCTGTTATGGGCAATGATCCCTTGTTTACCTATGCAATTATGGTCTCCTAATTACCAGTACCTGACACTGTGTGATTGTTTACTTAGTGGCACGCGCCTAGCGAAAACTGTTATTGTGGGATTCCCGTATAATTCATTGTATCAACAATTTTAAGAGTCAAGAATGATGATCTAAATTATCTGTTAACAATATTCAATATTTTATAAAAAAAAATATTTCAGCCAGTATACATATGACTATTTCAATATTAAATCGGGTTCGCAATTCAATTTTACCGATAAACGATAGATTAGTTGAATATTGAAAGTATTAATCATAGCGGTATGTAAATAATTTTTAACTAGATAAAAATATGTAAATACTTATACTTTATACATGATTTTAAAATACATAAACAATACAATATATCTAGATAATCATGTGTGTGGTAGTCCATGATAATCGTCGGAGTTGTTAAAAAACACTACCTTACGCCGCCCAGAAAAAAAAAACAATTTTCTTAGAACGCGCCTATAAGTCGCACATAGAGTTTTGGACAAAAAATTGACTCCCAAAAATCCGACTTATAGGCAAGTATATACGGTAGTTGGCAAACACGGACCCCTGGACACACCAGAGGTGGGATCAGGTGCCTAGGAGGAGTAAGCATCCCCTGTTGACCGGTCACACCCGCCGAGAGCCCCATATCCTGATCAGGTAAACGGAGTTATCCGCAGTCAAAATCAGTGTGACAAGAACGGCTTAACAATCGGTATGAAACACGTCAAACAGCATTTGACCCAATGCAAGGTTGTATTGATGAACTCGATCGTTATAACGACCATAGAATTTGCGAAATGCTGACTTCAATCGAGACTGTTGAAATCCCTGTACCATCAACTTGTTTGTCAATACCTTACCTCGATTTAAAAACTGACTATACCCAGAACAAGCTCTTGCATATCGAATCAGTTGAGATATATAAACACCATATGCAGGTGATAATGGAATATTGCTATATAAATGTGGGAAGTTGACGATGGAGAAGCTGAAATCATCCCGTTTGTCATAGAGTTGAGTTGTCAGTTTGCCGTTAATGTCTACTTTCAATAAAATATCTAAGTATGAAGCAGAAGTGGACGACTCTGTGGTGTCCTTTATTTCGAGCTCACAGGGATATATCAAATCGACATATGAATGAAAGCTATCATTGTTAATAGACAAAACATCATCGATATATCTATAAGTCGAATTGGAGGTCACAGTGAGAGATTTTTTCTTCTCACGTAGAATTTTTTGAATAAATTCTGCTTCATTTGAATATGAAAACAGGTCAGCTAACAAAGGAGCACAATTCATGCCCATGGGGATTCCAACAGACTGTTGGAAGTCCTGATCACCAAAGACCACGAAGATATTGTCAATGAGGAACTCTAGCATATTTTTTATTTCAACTTCAGAGTACTTGTGCGTGGAATCAGAGTGGTGTTTAACAAAGTAAGTTTTTGAATGACTGATCACTAGATATGAATATTTCCGTTTTCCGTTTTTGCTGAAGAAGCAACTGTTTATGATGTCAAAAAGTCTAGTCTTTAATTTATCGTGAGGAATGGTCGTGTATAGTGTTGAAAAGTCATACGTTTTAATGCTATTGATTTGGGGAAAATTATGTGATTTCAAGTTTACTAAAAGTTCTTTAGAATTTTTTAGAATCCACATTTGATTAACACCACTTCTGGCATATGTAGTCGCACAGTAAGTTTGAAGTTTGTCCTCCACAGCTGTTAACATTTTCGTGAGGAGCAAAGATAGGGTCTTGGTAGAGCACTTACTGGATCCAGCAATGTATCTTTGTTTGTAAGGGTTTTTATGTAGTTTTGGAATCCACTATAGGTACGGTAACTCACATTCATTCGACCCATTGACTGGAATATTAATTGTGTCTAAAACTGAAGCATGGTTTTGAAGAATTTCGTCTTTTGAAAGGGCAGTTGGAGTATAAGTACGATTACCAAAAGTGGAATTAATGCCAAGTTCGTTTAAAATACAGTTGTAATAATGAGCCTTACAAACAAAGACAATGTTGTTACTAGCTTTGTCAGCTGGAACAAAAACATATTCCTCATGTACCCTATCTAATTCTTTTATCACTTCTGGTTTACTAAACACAGAGGGATATATGGTACGTACTTTTGTTTTCATGTGTCTAATGCGGGATTTTAATATCCCTCTTATGCTTTTAACCCATTCTGACAATGTATCAAGTTATTCTCTGTCTGGGTATAGAACATACATATCAGATACGTGTCTGCCTGGGTATAGAACATACCTATTAGACACGTATCTGTCTGGGTATAGAACATATATATTAGATACGTGTCTGCCTGGGTATAGAACATACATATTAGACACGTATCTGTTTGGGTATAGAACATACTTATTAGACACGTATCTGTCTGGGTATTGGACGTACATATTAGACACGTATCTGTCTGGATATAGGACATACATATTACACACGTATCTGTCTGGATATAGGACATACATATTACACACGTATCTGGCTGGATATAGGACATACATATTAGACACGTATCTGTCTGGATATAGGACATACATATCAGACACGTATCTGTCTGGATATAGGACATACATATTAAACACGTATCTGTCTGATTATAGGACGTACACATTAGACACATATTAGTCACCAGTTCATTCCTAGGTATGGGCGGAAGTGGGTATGCAAATAAAGTAAAAAGAAAAGTTGTGCTTTATATTAAATATTTCTTCACTAAGGGCAGTTATATTCATTTAAGAGTTCATTGCTATCTCCGTGCTATATATATTTAAGTCATAGATCGTACCTAGTTCTTCACAATTTTTGCCAATAAATCTGAAACGCTTGCTCTGGAGTTACTGCCTTCATCCTTCATTGTGTCATATGTGAGTTGAAGTCCTTAAGCTATAACAAAATCTTACTTGATTAGTAAATATCGTAAAATCAATTTAAAACTTACATTTGTTTTCGATAAACTACTCTGAAATTGCAAAAATAAAAGTAAAGTGGTTGATCTAAGCTAGTTTTCTTCTTTTTAAGACAACATAATATTGTATGAAATTAATTTCTCGTTTATCGATTTTGATCTTGCAGAAAAAATAAGTTTTGATAAAAATGTGCCTGTTCGTTTCTTCAATCCGTGATTTTAGTCTTGAATCAGCCTTATTGAAATATCCAGAACGAAGCTAGACAATGTCATACCAATCGCACATTATCGGCCTTTTCCGGCAACCCGATACGATGCGATTGGTTTACAATATGATCAGCATGAAATTGTGTAGGTTTTCAGTGAGAGTTATATCAATAATAGTTTTGGCTCGGCCCATATTTATCATTTTATCAAGACATAATTATTTTACTTATATATATATATATCTCATTCGACGAAGGACACTCCCTCCCGAGATCAACGATCAGACACATCGATGGACTTTTAAATACGATATTCATCTGATATTTTCAATCTTCTTAATTTTTTCCCGTGATTTTTATAATAATTTATGAACAGTTACTGATATGTACAAATACATGGATACACACCATTTTTTATATTTTGGGTTGAACATGTTTTGTGAGGACACAGATCGTGAAAGTAAATAATAAGTCGAAAACTGTCCAATATGTCAGATATCGAATGGTACAGGACTGTTCTGGGAAGTCGGCGCCGTAAACCTTAAAATATCTTACCGTATTTAGGTTGTGCACTACCTGACAATGTCAAAGAAATCAGACCACTGTTTGTAATATATCAGTTTTTCTGTTTCTCATTCATAAAGTGCATTACGTTTTCAATTATTGCGTATGACGAGAATAAATGATGTGTAATTCATAATTCTGCCCTTTGTCGCAATGGACAAAACCTACCATTGTAAACACATTCGCAACACTAAGTTCCAAATATTGAAATCATGAGCTACCCTTCATTTTAAAAAAAATGTTGGGTTGTTGGGTTTTTTTTGTCAATTATTCGGCAGATAGATAGATTGATACATCTTAGTTTCTTTTCCGTTTTCGTTGATCGATAATCATACCTGCCCCCGACTGGTTTAAATCATCACATCTGAACACGTTACGGCACTAACCAGGGACCATTCACACAAAGCTATCTTACGACTAAGATATGTCTTAAGACCAAAATTACTTTTCCTGTTTATGCATGTCCACCTTTTCTTTATTTTTTCACCCGACCGGACATAATCTGTTAAATTTACAGCAACTTAAAAACAACTGTCTTTTTTTTCTCTAACATGTCAAACAATACTGATATTTCAGCAACTAAAAAGTTTGGACATCGGTTGATAAACATCTTAAATCGTTTGACACCGATTTGTCTGAGTGCATGCAAACGGACTTCATAGCCGCTGTGTGGTCACAATTAAACGTATTCGAATAGCATTCATTTATTATTTGTAGGCACAAAAGCAGTGTTGGGTGAAACTATTTCTTCACGTGTTTATGTTTGGTTAGTTTTCTGACTATTTCATTTCAATCAATTATACGCATTTTCACATAGGAAAGCCTTTGCGCCTTGCATACAAATATAGTGGAAGACACATACAATTACAAGCGTTTTGTTCGATTAATGAGTCGTTCATTGTAAATTCTTTGGTTTTCCCACACACCCATCCCCTCGTTTACTGAATACCATTTTTGTATTCGGTATATTATTTTGTTGAATAAAACAAGTGCGGCGTTGCTAACTTGTAACAAACGTAACAATCCTAGATTGTCTTTATTTCTTTATATTCCAAATTAGTTAAACAATTATTCTATTTTTCGGAGGAGAGGAATGGAAAAATAAAAATTATATATATATATATATATATATATATATATATATATATATATATAAAGTCAAAAAATAAAATTCAATACTCAAACTTTTATCTATAGCGCTTTCGCCCTGCGGGCTCGTCAGTAGATTTATATATATATATATATATATATATATATATATATATATATATATATATATATATGCAGTTCCAAAATATATTTAAATCACTAGCGCTTTCTGGATTTTAATATCCATCCTCAGGTGAATACAAATTTTAAATAATGAATACAAAGTTGTTTATCTTAGAGACGTCTATTGTGACGTCATGACGTCATGATAGTCTTTGCGAGGAGGGAATAGATACATGACGTCATAATACAAAAGTTCGGGAAAGGTGACTTGGACAAAATAAGCATGAACATTTACATGATAAAAGTTGATGAATTAAGAGGTTTAACAATCAAGATTTTTCATATATGCATTGATTAAAGTTTGTTTAGTTTAGGAGAAAACAGTTTAATGAAATAATTTTCTTTAGCAAGTCTCATGGACGTTGATTCTGTTTTAAGTTTATCAAATGGAAATATGCTGTAGTTGCCTCTAGCACAGGTGTCAAAGCGTAAAGAAAAATATCATTATTCGGACATGGAAAAGAAATCTCAACGAACGAAAACAGGCATTTTGGAATGCATGTAAAACGGAACACACAGTCGATATCTATAAGAATTGGAGACGACTGGACCTACCTATAATGCCTAGAAAATTTCGCATCAAGGAAATTGCAGGGGAGGATGAAACTGAAAGGGCAATCAGAGAAAAATTAGCTGTACAAAAATTTGATGCAGAAATCGCACTCTTGGAGACCAGATCAACCAGATATACTACGCGATTTCAAAATATTGATATTGAAATGGAGCATGAAATCAAGAAAATCTCGACTGGATAAATCCAAACCCACTTATTGGAGAAGTGAAAAAGACACAGATGACGAGGAGGAAAAGTCAAAATATATCTGGGCTAAGAAGAAGCTTTTCTATGACAATTATGAGCAAAATTATGGGACCATCAACTTGGACAGAAAACAAACACCTAAAGGAAACAGATCATTCAAACCAAACAACAGAAATCAACGAAGAAACAACAATACATATGCCGAGGTTACAAGAACGAAATATACTCAGCACATGGATCAAGGAAACAACCAATGGTTGAGATCATCTGCAAATGTCCAAAGACAACATAGGAATCTAAACCAAAGGTACCGGGACCAAAGACCTGTAGAAATAAGATATTGTGAGGAATCTCCAGGTGAGAATCACATGAACTACAAACGAAAATATAACAGCAATGATAACATCAACAACAACAGCCGCAACAACTCCAACAACAGCCATGGTAAGCCTTTTTTGTGGAGGAACAAAATTCAGAAATACCGCTGGAAAAGTTGGGCATAACTAAACATACTAAAGTTGACCCCAAAATAATCAATATTTCTAAAAGAACCTTTTCCAAGGAGGAAATAGAAATACTAGAAAAGGGCTTTAAATTTACTCCAACACCCAAACCCGACAATCTTACTTTGGAAAAAGACATAGACGAATTTTGTCGGAAATTACGTTTGAGGGAATTTTTTGGACGAACGGAAATTTCTGATGATTGTATTATCCGAAATAAAAAGGGAACAACAATACAAAGGGGACGAAATAAGGCCTTAGATGACTATATAGATGTCCTTAAATCTACCAAATCATCACTGTGTAACAAAAATACTGTTAAAAACAATTTGAATTTGATACAGAGAAAAGCCCTTCAAAAACTACGGAATGACTGTGAAATTATCCTCAAAGAGGCAGACAAAGGAGGAGCAATAGTCTGTATGGATAAAGCATTTTACAAATCCCTCGTGCTTCAACATATAGAGGATAAGAACTTTTATGTAAAACTACCAGAAAATCCCGATAAAAATTTTTTGAGGAATTTAAAACAGATGTGCCGAAAACACGGACACTTGTTAAAAGAAAAAGAATTTGACTATTTAACAAACTTTGAAATGAAAACCAGTAATTTCTATGGGCTACCGAAAATATACAAAAGCAACCACATCAAGATCGCTATTGAAGAACAAAATCAAACATGCATAACTACTAGTGAACCTATGGATCTAAAACTACGACCAATTGTGGCTGGACCTGCATGTCCAACACACAGACTCAGTAATTTTATAGATATTTTGTTAAAGGATCTATGCCAAAAAGTTCCTAGCTACATTCGGGATAGTATGGATTTTCTTAACAAACTCCCAGAAATTGTAGACCAGAATACCTTATTTGTAACGTTTGATGTAACGAGTTTATATACAAATATCCCACATGACTTTGGAATAGAGGCTATAACGTTTTGGATAGAAAACACCCGGAACTTATCCCAAGAAATTTCTCAATGGAATTTATTATAGATTTCATAAAATTCATTTTGGAAAACAACACATTTCATTTTGATGGCGAATTTTACAAACAAATCAAAGGAACAGCTATGGGAACTAAAATGGTCCCTGCATACAGCATACAGTAATGGGATATTTCGAAGAAATGTTATATCGAAAAGTCGATGAGGAAATGAGTCAAGAGCTTGGACAAAATCTGAGGAATTCATGGAAAAGATATCTAGATGACTGTTTTATATTTTGGGAAAAATCCAAAGAAGACCTGATCAAGTTTCACAATTTGTTGAATACACTCAATCCAAATATCCAGTTTACCATGGAATACAGTGATACTTCGATTCCCTTTTTGGACATCAAGGTGATAAAACATGAAACCAACATCTTAACTGATATATTTTACAAAAAGACGGACACACAGCAATATTTGAATTTCAAATATTGTCATCCTACACACACTAAAAGGAATATCCCGTACAATTTGGCCAGAAGGATTTGCACTATTGTTAAAGATGAAAATACTAAAGACCAAAGACTGGCAGAATTGAAAACATTTCTTACTGCGCAGAATTATCCAGAAACACTCATTCTTTCAGCCATAAATGAAGCAAAGAAAATTCCACAGCATACACTTAGAACAACAAGAGAAAAAGAACACGATCCTTTCCTAATACCATTTATGACAACTTACAACCCAAAACATATAAATATCTTTCAGGAAGCTAAGAAGAATTTTACAGTTATCGAGCGTGATTTAGAACTTCAAAAAAGTATTCCCAAATCCGACCTACTTCACAGCCAAAGAAAACCATCCAACTTGAAAAAATTATTAACAAAAGCCAAATTGAATTCAACGCCTGAAAAATACGCAGTTTCTACATGTGGTGACTCAAGGTGTGGTACATGTCCCTTCCTAAAAACAGTAAATTATATTACTTTTAAATGCGGAAAATATTTTACTGTAAATGATAACATGTCATGCAAGTCGAAAAACTTACTATACTGCATTATTTGCAACGGGTGTGGCGAGGAATATATTGGAAAAACCGGAACACAACTAACAGCGAGGATGCGTGTCCATCGCCAACAAATTAACGATCCCAGTACAAGAAATACCCCATGTAGCGAACACTTTGACACCTGTGCTAGAGGTAACTACAACGTATTTCCATTTTATAAACTTAAAACAGAATCAACGTCCATGAGACTTGCTAAAGAAAATTATTTCATTAAACTGTTTTCTCCTAAACTAAACAAATCAATGCATATATGAAAAAATCTGATTTTTAAACCTCTTAATTCATCAACTTTTATCATGTAAATGTTCATGCTTATTTTGTCCAAGTCACCTTTCCCGAACTTTTGTATTATGACGTCATGTATCTATTCCCTCCTCGCAAAGACTATCATGACGTCATGACGTCACAATAGACGTCTCTAAGATAAACAACTTTGTATTCATTATTTAAAATTTGTATTCACCTGAGGATGGATGTTAAAATCCAGAAAGCGCTAGTGATTTAAATATATTTTGGAACTGTATATTTTCCTGCTTTTTTATTGAATTATTTTGACTGTGTGATATCAACTCTTTCTATTTGGATTATATATATATATATATATATATATATATATATATATATATATATATCAGACTTTGATATATTGTTTCTACAAAAATATCATTCAATGTTTTAATTTTTGTATCACCATTTCTGAAATCAGATAGTACACAAATCGAATGTAACTTTTGAAATATTAAATAAACTGTAGGTCACATGATTTAAAACATAAGTACAATGTATAAAATTTTATAGATATATTAGATAATTACGAATGCCTAAAATAGCAATATTTCAACTTAATTCCTATTTATATTTTTGTATACTTTAATCTTTCATTTACATGTAACATTTTAAATTCACCCATGCAGTTAAAAGATTATAAAGGAAATACGGTATTTTACAATGTAACAAGTATACGTGTATATAACAACGTCCTAAGATTTATTGATGTGAAACGGGTCTGTCTTATGTCAATCCTAAAATAGTTTTGTGAAACCCGGCCCAGGTTTATATAGAATTAGAATTCCTCAGATGATATCGTGGGATTCAAACTTCAATACACAATAGGTTTACTTTGGTAGGAAGGTGAGCGTCGGAGAAAATTGCCTTGTCACCCTATATCAATTACGTAGACCCAGTTTTTGACTTAATCTTCTTCGTAGTGAGGTATTAAAATGCGTCTTTATTAAGCTGTAACTGACCTAGATAAATAAGGGAACCAGTAGAATAAGACACGGATAATTGAATATATATAATCTCATTAAATCAGAGTGAATCGGAAGCAGTACACCTATCAAAGTTTTGACTAAATCTTTTTCATGATGGCAATTTTTATAATGACGAAGAAATTTGTTCAAAATGCCTAAATCTGACAGTGTTTTCAAGTGTATATACTTAGTATTTTGTTGAACTTTATTAATACGTATCAAACTTCCCATATTTTGTTTTGTGGTCCATGTACATATGGTTGTGGAAAATAACACATACGAGTATAAGATCTTATATACTGTAATGGTATAGAATATCAAATATTGGATATACCCGTAACCGTATACATTGTGTCTGATACACCAAAAAAAAAAACATTTTAATTTTCACGTTTTAAAAAATAAAATCAGGTTTAAACTACGTTGTATTTAAATATAAAATATTTCAGATTTGCCCTTAAAATGGTAAATACGTAATAAGTGTTTAATGTGGAACAAGGTCAGTTCTACGTCACGAGTGTAAAAATAACCCGATTAGGGAAAATTACCACTATTGTACAACACACTCTTTTTCACTCATGCTGAAACACCACCAAATGTAGCTGAAAAATCCCAAAATTAAAGCCGTGGTCGGATCCAGGAATTCGGGAGGGGGGGGGTAATTCTTTAGATCGGGGATCTGGGCCGAGGGTTGAAACTTCCGGAAGCTGATGAAAATTATCGCTTCATTATTCTTTAATCATTTTCTAGACAAGTGAGCAAAATTTACCTTAGATATGAAAATATTGGGATGCATCCCCCATTAAATCTCCCATTGTATGCTTAGGGCTGACGGTTGTAGCGGTGAGGTTTCTTTGACGTGTGAAAGCCTGCCAAGACACGGTACCTCCGTTTTTAATCAAGAGACCCATTATTTTTACATTTAAATGCCGAGCGTACGGCGAAGGAGCAATCACTTCCGATATTTACATCACTGCTATATATAACGCGATATGCACGGAGACAATGGGCGTGGCTTGTGATGATGATCTAATAATAAAGAACTGTATAATGTGCAGTCAATCCGATTAAAATCAGATCTTGGATCCGCTCCCATAAAACTGCACATCAGTCTGATTAAAATCAGATCTCAGATCCGCTCGGAGCGGATCAAATATCTAATAAAATTACGGGAGCGGATAAAAGATCCGATTTTAATCGGATTAATTTGCAGTTTACAAAATTACGGAGTGGATCAAAGATCTGATTTTAATCAGATTAAAGTGCAGTTTACAAATTCCTCAACAACACTTGCTACAAAGTTAATTGTGTTTTTCTCTCTCAAAATGATGAACCTAAATTGATAGGAATTTTTTTTTGAGTAAAATGAATTTGGTGTACGGTGTGGAATTTCTTTGGAGTAAAATGAATTCAACATACAGTGTGGAATGTATTCTATTTTTCCTGAATAAAATGAATTCAGTGTACGGCATGGAATGCATTCTATTTCATGATTTCTTAATTAAGTTAAAAACAGGGAATGATCGAGAAATACATTTCAAGTTCTGATCACCGCAGAATTTACTTCCTTACCTTCTTAATGAAATATTTGTACTTATTGAAACTCAACTAAGCTAAAAAAAAATATATATCTATCAACCAATGCATCTATTTGGGGTGGGTGGGGTGTCCTACAATATAATACTCTCTAATCATGTTACCCTCTTCCGGGGGGGGGGGGGGTATTGTTTAGTACTTCCTGTCAGTCTTTCCATATGTTTGTCACAAAATCTTGTGAACACTTCTCCTCCTGTATGGCTTATCGGAAAGATTTGAAACTTTGTACAATGCTTCATTACCATTTGTAGATGTGTATATTGTCGGGACAGGACGATCCAACTGTTATCCTGAGAGTTATAGTGGAGGGTGTAAAATGTCTTTTGAACACTACCCTCCCCTAATATGGCTTATCATATAACCTTGAAATATGTGCAATACTTCATTATCATTTAATGATTTTACATCGTTCTGACCCAGGAATCAAAAAAAAAAAAATCCTATTTACAAAGGATCAAAGAGGAGTGTTTAATAGGTTTATATGTACCAGGGTATGTTCACTTTCCTACTAACACTTCAGCAAAACAATCATTATTTTTGTATCATACACAACAATGACATTAGTCACATCGATGTTGAATATGTTTTTCATCTTTTTCCACAATGCACAAAGTGAAGTTCATCATATCTATCTCCCTGATCATGCTTCCTCCTCCATACTATAAATTACATTAAGGAGAGGTGGTTGTAATCTTAAACACTTTGAATTTAGGGTGTGTGATGAGTATGTGTGGTGAGTATGTGTGATTGTGTGCGGGTGAATATATGGGTGTGTGCGTGAGTATATGAGTGAAGGTGTATGTGTGTGGATGTGTATGTGTGTGTAGGATGAGTATGTGTATGGGTGAGTATGTTTACATTGCCCTCCAATTGAACAAACTTGAATCACCCAAGAAAAATTTGTACTTTGTTTGATTAAAATTGGCCACGTTGTTCTGCAGAAAATGAAAATGAGAAAGGTTTATGGACAGACAGAAATAAGGTTATTAGAACAAGAGTACCACAAACGGTACATAATTGGTAACACTTTGCTTCAGGTTGGTTTCTTTTTGTATGTTTTTTTGCAATATATCCTCAAAACACGGATTTGGGGGATATACGTAAAGCGCGTTCGCACTACGGGAAACATTTAACATAGTACCCGTGTTGCTTTGTTTAGATAAATTCACATATCAATTTATCTATTAAGATAATTGCCTGTAAGGAAGACAATTATTCTAAAGTGGCATCGTGGAGGGGTGTTAAAAACGCATTATGGATTACACCATGGATTTATTGATATGGAAAACATTATGTATACATATGCAAATATTCTTGTATCAAAATGAAAGTGAATGTGATCACATCCCCAATTTGACCATGCGTCACTTAAGCCCCATTCACATGCGCTGATTTACTCACGGGGTGCAAATTTTGCATGTGTGCAAAAATTGCACCCGTGCGTAAAAGTATATTTGCTAAGCGTTCACATGATACTTAACAAATTAGGGTCAAATGGCAATGATTCTCAAAGTTTGATAAAGATGGCGGATTATTTTCGATTGAGAAGGAGGATTTTCCCTTACTGTTTAGGTGACAAATTTGATTGATCAAGATATGTCTACGACACTCTATGCAAAATAATGTTTGCAGAAATACGGTGTATTTATGAGAAAAGTGATATCATATTCGGTGATACTGCGTTTGCTCCTTTTCGGAACCGATCCCTCGTGATCCACAGTGACGACTCCACGAGTGTGACGTTGTATACGGTGTGTGCGTTCACATGACGAAAAATATACTAGGAGTAAATATACACATATGCAAAAGTAAATTTGCATCTGGTCTGAGTAGGTGCAGATTTACACCCGGGTGTATATTTGCACATATGTATATTTACTTTTGCATATATGCAATTGCGTTCACATGCTCAAATTTACACCCGGGTGCAGATTTTGCATATATGCAAAATTTGCATCCCGTGAGTAAATCAGAGCATGTGAACGGGGCTTTAGTGTTCATATAGATACCCTGGCCAAAACCATTCATTCCAAAACCCGATCACAAAAGAAAACAGGGTGCATTACAAAAAAAAAAAAAAAAAAACACGAACAAATTTATTAATTTATAATTGAAAGGATTTGCAAAATGAATGTAAAAATATTTCTTTTTTCTTCGCAAGTGAGTTGATTTATTTATATTATGACTTTTACCTGCATCAATACAACTTTGAATGTCTAAAATTTCAAGATTCAATAAAATGAAATACATGATAAAATATAGGAAGACAAGCCTTTCCTTAAGAAGCACCAACTTTCCATTACATAAAAGAATACGTAACAAGACTGAATCATGCTTAACCTTTAACATTCCCAGAATAGTGACAGCAGAGGGGGTGTTTCCAATTTTGCCAAGTTGAAGGTAATGTTTGTAGAGAAACTATTCCGCTTCGAAGAGACAATTCTTCATAAAAACTGCAAATCTTAAAATCCGGGGACACGGACTAGCATGAGGCATTATATAACCATAAAACAAGACAACGAGAAGATTAAAGCCTAATATGAAATATCTAACATTTCATAAAATTCAATTTATTACTGAAACGTATAATGTACATCTTCTGTCGATATTGAATATAAATGTGTTGTAACAAACAAACCAAGATTGAAACGAGTTTCATGAAAGGTGAAGATAGCGAACAAGTGATCAATGCAAGGTGAAGATAACGAACAGTGATCAATCTCATAACTCCTACAAGCAATACAAAATAGATAGTTGGGCAAACACGGACCCCTGGACACACCAGGGGCGGGATCAGGTGCCTAGGAGGAGTAAGCATCCCCTGTCGACAGGTAATAATAACATTAAAGGTGCCTAGGAATAGTGTTGAAGACTGGTGTTTTGTTAAGATCAATGCATTATTATTCTAATCAAAAAAAATAAAAAAAAAAATATGTATAAGTATCAGGTATATATAATATGGAATCGCGTTCCGAACTTCAACAGGCATCATTCGTAGCATCACTTTCCTTTTCCATTCTGAAGCAATTGAAAAGGGTCGGTAAAATTTTAGAACAGATGGATTTGAAATACCATCCATACTCAACCTAAATTCAATTTAGCTTTTCTGTTGTTAGAATATTTCGTTTCAGATGTTGCTAGCTGTCAGGATGTTCCATACTTGCACGACTTTTCACAGTGATATTTAATTTGAAGTCGTCACCTTCGATTTGGATGTTGTATTGTGCTTTCGACAGTTCAAATGTGAATGTTGAGTTTTAAATTTTTAATTAATATTTATAATTTCCATAAGGTTATAAGTTTTTAATACAATGTATTCCCATTGTGTCGATAGCTTCATTATGATTACCCGGCATGCTAGTTGCCTTTACAAACGACACAAAAATGATGTCGTTGTTGTTGCGGTAAGCACTGTTCTTCGGCGAACCCACCGTTGTTGGTTGTAAATATTTTTACTGACCACTGTGGCCAGAATCGGGGAAAATTGTAAAACACATGAAATGCTAAGGTAACAAACATTGTTCAATCCCTCAACTTCTATAAGCAACACAAAAGAGAAAGTTAAACAAACAGGGACCCCCTGGATATACCAGATTTGGAATCAAGTGGGTAGAAAGAGCGTAGCGGTCTAACATTCGGTATGAAACACTAAACCCTTACAAACAGAGATACATTGCTGGATGCAGTAAGTGTTCTACCAAGGCCCTATCTTTGTTCCTCACGAAAATAATAACAGCTCTGAAGAACAAACTTCAAACTTACTGTGCGACTACATATGCCAGAAGTGGTGTTAATCAATGTGGATTCTAAAAAAATCTAAAGAACTTTTAGTAAACTTGAAATCGCAGAATTTTTCCAAATCAATAACATTAAAACCTATGACTTTTCAACACTATACACGACCATTCCTCACGAAAAATTAAAGACTAGAATTTTTGACATCATAGACAGTTGTTTCTTCAACAAAAATGGAAAACGGAAATATTCATATCTAGTGATCAGGTATTTAAAAACTTACTTTGTTAAACAACACTCTGATGCCTTGCACAAGTACCCTGAAGTTGAAATAAGAAATATGCTAGAGTTCCTCATTGAAAATATCTTCGTGGTCTTTGGTGATCAGGTCTTTCAACAGTCTGTTGGAATTCTCATGGGCACGAATTGTGCTCCTTTGTTAGCTGACCTGTTTCTATATTCATATGAAGCAGAATTTATTCAAAAACGTCTATGTGAGAAGAAAAATTCTCTAGCTGTGGCCTTCAATTCGACATTTCGATATATCAATGACGTTGTGTCTATTGACAATGATAACTTTCATTCATATGTCGATTTGATATATTCCTGTGCTCTCGAAAAAAAAACCACCACAGAGTCGTTCACTTCGGCTTCTTACTTAGATATTTTATTAAAAGTAGACATTAAAGGTCAAGTGTAATAAAAATAGATTTGAAAATAAAGTTTATTATTCATTAAAACCCGTTTTGAAAAGTTTATTGATGTGTTTATTTTTTTTTAAATCCAGGTAAATGCGCAAAATACCTATTCCGAAATGGTTGTTTATAGAAACGAATGAAAGGATTGTCACCCTTTCTTATGACGTCATCTGAGACAATCGTAGTTGTTTACGCCTGTATATCATCGTTTTAATTTCTGTGAGAAATTGCCAGTTTTAGCAACACCGTGGATAGTGACGTTGAAATACCGTACATGCACTTGAGTTTAGGGATTCAACCTTTATAATGTTTGTACCTACACCCGTTTCGAAACCATCAGATAGTAATATTTATATGATATATACGTTTATATGTTCGACAAATATCTCATTTAGAAATTATTTACCGGGCCAGTCCATAGAAAATTGGGAATAATATTGGAAAAAAAATGTTCTATCAAAAGATAACCTTTGTATTTTACACAATCGAGGCTACTCAAAACCATAGATATTCGCCGTATACTCTATTGTAGCGATTGTGAGCGTATTTAACTAGATTGACTCTCACGTTTGTATCTTTTTTTACTATGGGATTTACTTGTATGAAATTGATTAGATTCAAATTATAATGTGTTTAGCTAGATATATATTTAACTGAAAAATGCCTTTTTGAAAACAGAACAACAAAAGAAAAAAACTTATTGTGCACAACGTTATTTGTAACCCCCTCCCCCTTTTAAAAAAAACAAAAAACATCTACATGTAAATACAATATCATAAAATGTAAATTAGGCCTATTAGTACATGTAATTTCTTCACAACACACGTCAAATGCGAAATTGATATGTTACGGCACAAAGTTAACGAATTGTAGCATTTTGAGGTGTGAAATTTTGCCTTAATGATTCATGATATATATGTAGCACATTAGGAATGTAGCATATTAGGACAAGGAAAAACTTGTAATTGTTTTCATAATGAACTTTGGAAATTGGAATGACCTCGCAATAAATAAGGTTTTATCAAAATGGGTTTTTAAAATTAGATTCATTTCCATTTTTACTATATTTTATTTTTTCAATATATATATATATATATAGTGAAGAAATGAAATGATGACGATGAGTCCCTTATAAATATAGTATGAGTACGACAATATTCGAAAGATGTTTCATTTAATAAAAGAAATAAATTCAATTCGAACCAGGTAATGGGTGACATTAATTTTTATGTGCAATCGCAAACCCATTGAATACAATGTTGCATTAAAGCATTCAGTGGTGGATGTAGAGAGGGCTGGATTGCGTGCATCCCCCCTTTTTGGGTTGACCTTTTTATATAATTAAAATACATCCCTCCACTTGTTTTGTAGGATGTCCAGTTAATCATCACTTTGCACTTTGTTTGGAGTCCAACAGGATGATGGAAACCTGATCCTCGTTAATTAAAGTGTCACTCACTGATCCTCGTGGCTTGTCACAAATCTCAGTGTCTCTTTTCAGTTTCAGTATCCAAATTCTTCGAAATTTAGTATCTTTTTGGGAAAAGAAATATACTTAATCCCAGTCCCGATTTCACATTGCAGTTCAAAGCAGCGCATTGTACCATAAATACAGGACTTTTCTATGTAAACACTATAAAAGCCTATAAATGCAGTCGAAAGTTGTCTCAGATGACGTCATAAGCTACGAGCGATAACTCACGTCACAACACATTTATCGATCGCTCAGGTAAAAGTTTGATAGCGCCGTGTAATTCACGCCAAGTGATTTTTATCAAAATTGGCATGGAAATTAATCCATAAGTGTACGACAGACATTTTTCTGTATAAAACTCAAGTTTTAGGAAAATCACCGTACTTGACCTTTAACGGCAATCTGACAAGTCAACGGTATGAGAGACGGGATGATTTCAGCTTCTCCATCGTCAACTTCCCATATTTATGTAGCAATATTCCATTATCACCTGCATATGGTGTTTATATATCTCAACTGATTCGATATGTAAGAGCTTGTTCTACGTATAGTCAGTTTTCAAATCGAGGTAAGCTACTGACAAACAAGTTGATGGTACAGGGGTTTCAACAGTCTCGATTGAAGTCAATATTTAGCAAATTTTATGGTCGTTATAACAATCTAGTTCGTCGATACAACCTATCATTGGGTCAAATGCTGTCTGACGTGTTTCATACCGATTGTTAAGCCGTTCTTGGCACACTGATTTTGACTGCGGATAACTCCGTTTACCTGAACAGGATATAGGGCTCACGGCTGGTGTGACCGGTCGACAGAGGATGCTTACTCCTCCTAAGCATCTGATCCCACCTCTGGTGTGTTCAGGGGTCCGTGTTTGCCCAGCTATCTATTTTGCATTGCTTGTAGGGGTTATGAGATTGATCACTGTTCATTATCTTCACCTTTCATTTAACCATCGAGATTGTATCTCTGTTGGTGAACAGTCTGTCCCCGAGGATACTTGTCGCTCGATATATGTTCCTTCATGAGTATACACAATAACGAAACAATACTGACTGACACGTCTTCCAGTATAAAAAAGTGTCACTCTGTGGAATCTATAAGGGACACAGGCTCCTACAGATCGGTTGGTGTCCCTCGGATTATCCTTCGAGATATCAAAGATTTTTCTTATGTACAATCGTCAGATTATCAGCTTTGGTACAGAAACCAAAATTATTATACCCAAATTAAAGATTGTTGTGTTTCTTTAAGAGACATTTTTGATAATTCCTTTTTAAACCCCATGTGTTCAACCACAAAATGTTCTGCAAAAAATTGCGAAACTTGTGATATACTGATCACTAGTAATTCATTTAATAGTAATCTCACTGAACGTAGTTTCTATACCAACACTTTTGATAATTTGACTTCTAAATCTTCTAACGTTGTGTACGCCATTGAGTGTAACCTGTGGGGCTTAATTCATGTGGGCGAAACCAAGGGTTCACTTAATAAAAGAATATCGGGGCACATATTTCAAATTAATAATGGTGGTAACCAACTTCTTAACAAGCATTTTAATGCACCGGACCACTCCATCTTGTCCTCGAGGGTAAGGATTTTGGAGAGAGAAAAATTACCATCACACACACAATCCAATATTAAGCACCCCTTTTCGTAGACAACGGAAAGACCACTGGATCAGGACCCTAGGCACTGCATTTCTATATGGATGCAATGATAATGTATATGATGTATATGATGTAGGAAATTTGACTAGTCCACAAGGAAATAACGTGAATGTGATGTGACTCTTTCCCAATAACCAAAGACGGAAACGCAGTCATGGACATCGTTCATATAAAAGACCAAGTATAAATGATGTCAAGTTTGATACACTTTTGCCTTACGTCAACAGACAATCAGGTCCACATCATATTCGCACAAAACTTTACTCTATTCCATTGAGGGTTTTACATACGTTATTTCAAGAAGCTATGGATAGTCTATACTTGGATTTTTCAACACCTGAATATAGAATGGATTCTATGATTATGGATGTTACCCACCACAGGCTCTTTAAACCAGCACGGGTCATGGATGATATTCCTTCTAAATCATGCCGCCGGTTCCGTAAGCTCCAATTTACAAACAAAGGAATAAACATAAACAACATTCTTCGTCATAAAAGGGTTCAGTCGTGTATTCCAACTTATTTCAAGTTCAAGTCTACACCCTGTATTCCTACAGCTATACTGCTACTATTGCATCCAAACTTTTTAATTATAAAAAAACTTTGCAGTGCCTAGATATAGACCATCTTATACGTAATCCACCAACGTGTTCTTGTTCTTCATCTTCTTTCAACTATAGTCCAGCTGGACATGTCATTACTGGTGATGTTGATATAGTTGAAAATGAGGACCTCAAATCATTTATTCTAAAAGGTCCCAAATACAGAGAACTTCGGTCTTTTAATTGTCGACAGAACATCATCTCTATTATGAATTCTTTCGAAGATAATGCCAGACGATGGGCTAAATATTAAAAAGAAGAACTTGATACATTGTCAGAATAGGTTAAAAACATAAGAGGAATATCAAAATCTGTTTGTAAGGCTCATTAATCGTACTTATACATCAACTCAAGATGAAGTTCTTCAAAAACAATGTTATTACTAGCTTTGTCAGCTGGAACCAAAACATATTCATCATGTAACTTATCTAATTCTTTTATCACTTCTGGTTTATTAAACACAGAAGGATAGATGTTACGAACTTTTGTTTTCATATGTCTAATGCGGAATTTTAATATTCCTCTTATGCTTAAGGTGGATACTGACTACATATTTGTGTATCTTGTTTGATTTCCTTTCGCAAGCAATGCAGGATTATTACGTAACAAGTGTATGCATATTAATTAGATATATACTATAGTACCTTTAGTATATCAGGAATTATTCGTTATTGTTTTGTAGCTCTGATCCTTGGACGAATTTGGCTCCAGTTTTTTGGCACTCTAGTTTTCCTTTTAGCGCTTGCAAGTTTTTTGTCATTTCGAATTTCCAAACTTTCGGCTTGGTCATCACTGAAGAGACATTATTTGTCGAAATGCGCATTTGGTGCATCAAAATTGGTACCGTATAAGTTTTACACCTATAACCAAAACGCAATCAGAATACTAAAATTATTCGTGCAAACCAAGTCATGTACATTATGTAGGACCATTTCTCACTGTGCACAAAACTACTTATTGGAAAATGTACACCGTGTTAATTATCTCGAACATTGTATCTCTAATGCAGTATTTTTGTGATTTTTTTTTTCATGATAACACCGTTAATCTTATCAGGATATGGGGCTAACGGGTGTGACTGATCGACAGGGGTAAGGCACTTCGTCCCATTGAAAAATTGCTGAGTGTGGCGAAAAACAACAACAAACAAACAATCCTAGGCACCTGATCCCACCTCTGGTGTATCCAGGGGTCCGTGTTTGCACAACTGTCTATGTTGTATTGCATATAGGTTATAAGATTGATCTCTATTTTGTATTCCTTGAAGGAGTTATGATTGATTGATGTTTGTCCGTTTGCAGTTATCTAGTGGCTCCCAGTTCTTATTGGTGGAAGAGAGAACCCAGATACAATGTACCTGGGAAGACACCACCGACCTTCCGAAAGTTCAATGGGAAACTTTCTCACTTACCGGTGCAAGCGGGATTCGAACCCGCACCGACAGACGTGAGAGACCGTGTGATTTTGAGCCTGATCCTCTAACCACTCGGCCACGGAGGCCCCTAGGAGTTATGAGATGATCACTGTTTGAGATTGATCACAGTTCGTTACCTTCATCTTTCACGTGGTACTATGTCGGTTCATGGGGAAAGAGTTCCGTGCAAACATGTCATTACGTCCTCTAATGACGACATTTGTCTTCAAACATTGTACGCAAAAACGTTATGGCCATACTTTGGATTCCGGCTTTCTTTTCTTTGAATTTTAGTGTATCTTGAATGTAGACGACATTATAAATTGAACCTAGTGATTTCTGAATGAAAGGTGACGATAACAAACAGTTATCAATGTCATATATCCTGTAAGCAATACAAAATAGATAGTTTGGCAAACACGGATTCCTGTGTGATACCAGAGGTTATAACAGTTTCTCCATAAATTACAAAGCACCTCACTATAATTTACAAAACAAGGTTCGGAACGGGGTTAATTCCAATGCATATAGGATGGAAATATTTTATAGATTATTTTCCTTTAAACCTTCCTCCGATATCTATTTTAACCTTAGGCCTGATGTGTTTTACGAATCTTAGTATTATTTGTCAGATGGTGTTAAGAATTTGGTTCATGTCTTCAAAATTCGATAAAATCTCAAATATCAGAAATTTACTAATCCCCAAGCCTGACTTGGATGGAGTCGACACATCTGGTGCATCAAAATTGGTACCGTATACGTTTTACATTATGACCCATGGGTCGAGGCCTCTGCTGGTGGACTGTTAATCCCCGAGGGTCTCTACAGCCCAGTAGCTTAGTACTTCGTTACTAGCTTGAAAATACGGATGTATATTTAATTGCTGTTATAAAATTTAGAAATTCATTTCAAAATTAAGGATTATCTCCCTCGTGCATAGCTCTTATCCTTGGACGAATTTGGCCCCACTTTTTTGGCACGGTGTTTTTGGCTATATTTAGCTCCAAAACTTCATAGTTATTTTGGATTTCAAACATTTCGGTTGAGCATCACTGAAGAGACATTATTTGTCGAAATTCGCATCTGGTGCATCAAAATTGGTACCGTATACGTTTTACATCAAAGCGGGGTCGAATATTCAAAAAATTTCAAAAGGGGGTTGCGAATCAAGTTTGTGCCCATTCCACCCAAAAAAGATTGAAACCCCCAATGACACATCATGATAATCAACATTAAACGGAAGGGTGTTGCTACCCCAGTACCTTCTTTTAGATCCACCACTGGTTTTAAAATGTTATTTAAGGTCCTAATAATTGATATCGGCATGTTGCTAAACGTTAGAAATAGGAATATAATTCGCATAATTAAAGCTTGTCTGACTTAGATGAAACATTAATCATCGTCACTTTTGATAAATCCAAATCAGTTTTCAGATTTCAAATTACAAGAATTCACCATCGAGTAGTTCAAAGAGGAAAAACTCTTCGTCTGTGCCGGACTTTGCTTACATATATTAATTTCTGACGGGGTTATCAGTGAGAACATCAACCAGGAAGTATATATAAAATAGCCTGTAAACATGTCTCATAAATAGCTTAATGGAACTTTGAAATTTTGTTCAATACTTATCTTTCAAGATGTTCACGTTATTCTAATATTTACAGTGGATCAAAGATGAGTGTTTTATAGCTTTTTTCATGTACATGTGCATGTTCACTTTTCTACTGGTACTACAGTATAACAGTCATTATTTTTTATCATGAATGTTTACGATAACGAACACTGATCAATCTCATAATTCCTATAAGGAATACAAAATACAGAGTTGTGTAAACATTTAAAACAATGAAATTGGTTCTATTGATGTTCAATCTCTTCACCATATTTCTTTTTTTAATGAACAGTTTGTAACGTCTTTATCCCTCCTCATCCTTTTTCCTCCATATCCCGGATTGTGGCAACGCACATGGAGAAAACTACACACTTTATTTTGTTTTTCAACTTGCGTTGGATTTGAGACAAAATCAACGCACTTTGAAAAATAAATCAAAATGCTTTGTGTTTCAGAATACTAGAATTAAAACCATAGTGTATATAAGAATTTGAATAGCATATTTTGCAAAAGTAGAGTTTAATCCTTAAAACTGATAGAAGACCAAAAGTAGTCATGACCAAATAGCAAAACTACTGTCTATGTAAGCGATGTGACCAGTGGGCATTCAGTTTACGCAAAAGCAGTAAACATTTGGTAGAGAAGGCGCGATGTTCAGTGAAAAAGCTATATTTGGTTAATGTCTAATCAAATTGATGTTAGTATTTCATTTTATATATCGAAGTAGAAAATATACGCGGTACTCTTTCAAAACTTTGGCTTTTCTAATGAGTACGTTTTTCATACTTGGTCAAGGGAAAGGAATGCTGCGCAAGACAAATGAAATCGGACGGACGGTCGCAGGGACGGACAGTTTAATCATTCTTCTGCTCTCTCAGACCGAGGGCCTTAATCATGATTACCCAAATCCATAAAACGTCTAATTCCCAGATCCAGAAGTGTCGTCATCATCATATATTATGGTTCAAATAAGTTTCAGTCATATTTGAAAGTTTCAAGTGAATTGACTAAGTCGTGCAAATTTTGAAGATTGTAAAGTATGTTGATAAGGCTGAAATCAACAGATTTGGATTTTTTTTCAAGATTGCGCAATTTTTCAAAATACACCAATAGAATGTGCTCAAAAGGGACCTTGGACCTAATGTTTAAATTGTTCCTTTACATTCTATTGGAGACTTTTCCAATCATAGAGAGACATCACGACTTCAGAAAAAGTATTCTGTTATCAGTGATTTTACTTGAAATACAGAGTTAGATTCACTGGAAAAAATCGGATGCCAGTACGCACTTAAGGAGGTATGTTACACCAGAGCAATTTGATGTAGATGAAAAGTGGAGGATATGTACAACAATATTTTGAAGTTGAAAATTTTCAAATTTACTTTATTTTGTCAAAAAGGACAGTTTTAGTAGAAGGTAATCTGAAAAAAATTTAAAACCCCTGCTGGACTCGAACCTGCGACCTACAGTTCAGCAGTCGGTATTCAAACCTACTGAGCTACTCGGGTAGGTATTTAAATAGAAAAGGAAAAGACAAATATTGCTGATATCGATTTTTTCATCCATGTTTTTAAAGGAAGTCAGCCATTATGACGATGTAGAGTACTACCTTAACGCCATGAAATTACGTGACTGTGTCTAAAAATCCGAGCAGAAAATGTAATCAGTTTGGAAATTTGGTCAAATCAAAATATGACATAGAAGTTATAGTTTAGTAGCAAACCGTATCAGGGATATAAAGGGTATTGAATAAACGTAAACTACCTCGAACTTTTTTTTATCCCTATAACATAGTTTGCCATTAACTTGATGATATGGTTAACCACTGTGGTCCACGTGTCTTCAGAATAAATGATACATTTTACCTTATCAATATGATAGTTTGCTTCTCCGATAAGATGTTTAACACAAAATACCTATATACCCCCCGCCACCCCCACTGATCATGCTAAGTATATCTGAAGGACTCGTATAATCCTTCACATGCATATACATATGTAAACAAACATCTTGTCAAATTTGTAACATATCTAGTCAAATGCCCCACACTTTCTCACTTGATACAAACTATTTAAATTAAGACGATAATTTTCCTAATGATACCTGACACCCTGTACTTTAAATCCACTCGTCTATTTCGTGTCACAGCGCACGCCTCAGTGTACGGTTATGTGCCTTTTGATAAACACCTGTCACTACATTAATAATAGGACCCCATTTAGGAGGATATCAATGTCTTAGCACTACAGCGTTGACTTTTTGAAAGAGGAGATGAGAACATTGTCATGCTATATTTATTCCCCATCTTTGACAAAAAATATGAAAATTTTGAAACACTTTAATTACTCATTTCTTGCTGATTTGTTTAATTAGCACTGTATATCAAGTACATCAATGGCTTCATACAATTTGCATACTTTGGATTATCCTGTGGTGTGTAATGAAAAAAAAAAGATAGAAACGATTTTCTGATTGTTAGAAACCTGAACTTTAATATAATTATACTTTTCAGCATCAGCATGTCCTGAATAGATGCACATTTAAATTTGCTATATACTCATTTCTTCATTAAAATATTCTTAAATTATATGTCTAAAATGCATACTTTCAGATAATTCCTGCTTTGAATGCGAATTAGTATATTCAGTAAATAAAAAGCATACATGTCCCCCCCTCTCTCTCTCTCTCTCTCTCTCTCTCTCTCTCATTCTCTCTCCCCCCCCCCTCTCTCTCTCTCTCTCTCTCTCTATATATATATATATATATATATATATATTTCTCTTTCTCTGATTAACAACGTTGATAATAATTATTTGATGATATAGAATATTGGGTGAAGGGATGGTGGGGTGTCACTGTGTTTTGCGTCATTGAAACTCGACGTGAGCAGTGAATTCTTTCAGAGAGTTTTTTTATTTAATACATTCAACGATATTCTCAATTAGATACGCCATCTCAATTAGGTGCGGAGCAAAAACTACTGAAATTCAGCACTTTGTTGCAGCGTCGGCTTTCACCGCCTGACTGCTATCATAGTGATGATGGCGGAAAATGTTAACAACGGTAAAATATTTATTCCATCGGTCTGACTTCAAATCGTATAGAGTATAGTATATTGTTATTACTTTCATGTAAATCAGACGAATTTGCTCGATTTAGAAACATATCTTAAATGTAATGTAATCTCACTGTGTGTATAAACCACGTCGGGGTAACGGTACATATCAACGGTTGACAATTCACGGCGACATGTAACAGTATAAACAGCTTTATCTTAATTGCAATCACACAAAAGGCATCAAAAAGGTAAACGAGACTATTAAGTTGAATTATCTGAGGATACTTGCATACTGATATCGTTAATTATGATCATGCTGTTCTTCAGGAGAACACCCTTTACAGTTATCTTGAACTTTTTAGAAAAGTGAGCCTATTTATCTATATTTGTTATTCATTTATCAAAAATATATGAAGATACATTATTTGTTCAAATGCACATCTGGTGCATCAAAAATTGGTACAGTATAAATTCTACATTCAATAGTATATTTCCTTACACAGTACTCAAACAAAGGAGTAAGAGAGCACATACATAATATATAGCCTGGTTCATGTTCAGCTCGATCCATTCTTGTAAACAAGTTGTTAGATTGTTAGATTGAAAATGTACCTCTCTGATGTTCATGCGTTTGGTATTAAAAGTTGGAGCAAAGATAAGTAGTTGTTTTTTTAATATATAATTCAAAACTTTGAAGTGAATGAACAATCGGTATGGAACTTGGATAAATGATTATGCAAATTGTAGTATATATCCGTAGAGGTAGATTACCTGGTGTTATCGGATTTTATTTCATTGGCAGATATTATATATCCCTCTCTCACTCCCTTGTGAAATTGCTTCGTAATACTTATGAGCCTGAACCATGAGTTCATAATGGAAATTATCTGATATATGGCATTTTATCATCAATTTAATGTCATATAAACACCGTTATAAAATGCATACACTGCTCTGATGTGGATGATGGCATCCAATATACCTATGATTAAGATTGACAAGATGTTGCACAATCTATATCAATTTTTTAAGAGTCTGTGTAAACATCTTGGTGTTTCTAAAAGTTGATATCAGCAAAATGGCTAGAACAAGGATGTTTCTCTGTTGGTTCACTTTCACGGAATGCAATAATCGCACTAAATTCCGACTGCTCGTGGTTTTCTGCACAAATTACGCCAGCATTTCCTCTGTGTGAACACTTTTCCCAGGATTTGGAAAAGGTGAACTTTGACATCACCCAAAGTAGATCTACTTTTGTTTGATTTGTGACCGTTTGCACCGTAAAATATATATTTTCTCAAAGACAATTGTGTTACCAGTGTAAACAATGTTAACAGGAAGTACCCCTGTGGAGCATTTTGTTCATATCACATGACCGGTGTGGCGAAATACAAAAATCCATAGGTGTTGCAGATAACTCGAAACCTATTATCTTTATATTTTACATGCCATAAATTGACACCAGGAATTATGAAGATATGTTCACTCTGAAAAAGATCTGGTCATTTACATCATGTTTTTGTAGTTTTGTACAAACATGATAAAACGTATGTGAAATGTGATTATGAGATTGATCATTGTTTGTTATCTTCTAATGAGAAACGTCTTGTATGACCTTTATACAGCTAGCATCGGTCTATTTCTGTTTCATGTTCTGTACATACTGATTTTGACTACGGATTGTTCCGTTTGATCAAAATATAGAGATAAGGCGGAGTTTGGCCCGCTCATCTTACCACCATTGTATATAAATATATTATAGAATGTTACAACACCTCTTATGAAGTATAATTTCACCATCGAAGGAGTGATACAACTTTACTCTTTTTTATATGAATTTGTATGATTTCTCCGGAATGATGAGCTGGGTGTTTTGTTTGCAAATAAGATACAGTAGACCCCGCATGTCACTGTCACATGATGCATGATGTGGATCTTTCATAAAACATGCGTAAACACTCAGACGTTCAAATTTCTTCAATAGAAAATATTATGAAAAATTGAAAACGGTTTTTTTAGGGGAGGGGTGTATTTTTGATAGTTTTAAACTCTTTGGCTAAAATCGTTAATTTAAAAATATGTTAATTAGAAAAGGGGACTATCAGACAAATGTATTGTAAAAGGAAATTGAAATGAAATGGCCAAAATTCAGAATATTGCGATCTTTCTCAAATTTCAGCCAAGCCCGATCGGAAATATAAAAAAGTAGTCATAGATAACATTGTAATCTGAAAACTACATTCCTTTGATGTAAAATGGTTTACAGAATTCATGAACTTTTAAAGGAAACTGTATTAATGAAAAGTGCATAGCATAAACAACAATGTGTTTAGTATAGTAATTTATTTCAATTTTGATTGAGATCATTACTTCTCTCCTCTTTTTTTGAAACCCTCGACGAGGCGTAGAACCAACTAAGAAACAAACAATGCCCGATTTACTTCAAACCTAAAAGCAGTGACATTTCTCAGATTTGATAATTTCGTCTTAATTTCTTATTAAAAGATGTTTGTTCAAAATATTTTCCCCAAAGAACATGTTTCTTGAATATTTTAGAAGTAAAATAAATATCATGGTAAAACTGTTATAATTCTCATGAAGATTGTTTTATTCCTAAAAATTGCATCACTTATATGAGTTTGTGTACGTTTTATCAATCATTCACATCATACATCTAATCAGAGCAATGTTTTGATTTTAAAAGTTCTCATTTACAAGCTTTAGACAATTTCACCTTTTGGGTAAAATTCACAAAAAAGTTACAAGAAGTTATAGAGAGCTGTTTCCATTCTTTCGATAGTAAAATCGTGTTTCATGGCAGTTGCTTAACCGAACAATTAGATTAAAGTATAGTACAATGTAGCGATTTGGAATGGACAAGCTGACCTACACGGAACACACTATGATATGTCGCCTAGAAACGGACGGCTGTAAGCCAAGCTAATACGGCTTCTATGAAAAGGCAACAGGGTCTATTTGCAATAACCAGATTGATGAGCGATACAATTCTTAGCTATTGATTCTATTACCATGAGGCATGATGGTTGATAACATTCTCAGCTATTAATTATATCATCATGACGAATCAATGATATGATGCGAATTAAATGTTTAAAATATGTAATTCTTTACATGTTTTATAGAAATGTGTTCTATTGATCACTGTTCGTTATTTTCACCTTTCATTTATAATCATCAATCTTTTCTTTAGTTCTGATTTAGTTAATGCCGATGCATCCGACAGCTAAAAAAGACAACCTAAATACATCGATTCAAGCCTGCAACACTGCTGCGTACGACCTGTATGGATGTGAATGCAACATAATGTAAAACTTATACTGTACCAATTTTGATGCACCAGATGCGCATTTCGACAAATAATGTCTCTTCAGTGATGCTAAACCGAAATGTTTGAAATCCGATATCTATAAAATCCAAAATAATTTTAAACGACGTGTACAGCTGCACTTCCTCTCAAAGAATACAACAGCACCAATACCAGATCATTGGATGGCGCTGCAGAAACAAGAGCTCCCCTCGTTAAGCGTTCCACATACTACAATGCTTATCAGAGGGCTGATGGAGGTAGTTACTCAATACATGAACAAAATTTCTGAATTACCTCTCTTTGTTCATGATCGTTCTCGTGTTCTTGTCTTTCTGTGCAATCACAAACTGTAACCCACTGTGAATACACATAAATGATAGGTACCGATGAAAGAACATATTGTAATAATACGAAATATGTTAATCCGTCAGCAAATAAACATAATAAATCAATGTAAGACTCACATAGTGAGTGGGGATTAAACACATCGATCACTGGATATAAAATGGCGCATACGGATGTTCAATTTACGGACTCTGAACTTTGTATCATTTAATTTACCTCTTCATGATTGTGTACTTTGAATATTTATTTCTGAACTATTTACAAAACAATGTCTGTAAAACTATTTTATAACTACTCATTAGTGCTACAAAATATTTATCATTTTTCATTGAATTTACACTGTCTAATTAACTCAAAATAAGATGTGTGTGGTGAGTGGAGGTTAAGCAAACCGGACAGACACAGATGACTTTTTATCACTCGATTTAACAGTATATGATAGTGTACTTTGAAAATGTTTTGCAGAAACAAGAGATTCCTTTATGTATAATGCTTATATGAAGACTGATGGGGACAGCTACCTAATGCATAAACACCTGTAACAGGAAGGGAGAAAATGCAACGACAAGACCGGGGTTCGAACCGGGGCACCCTGAATCTCTAGTCAGGTGCTCTACTAACTGAGCTAACTGGCCACCGGCGATCGAATACGGCTGACCGCTACACACCTACTTCTTCAGAGTTACTTCTCTTTGTCTATGTATTGGTTGTATGTGCAGTATTCAACTATCACCAGATATAAATGATATGTCCCAATAAAGTAAACAGATGAGAATTATAAGATATGTGTTAATCCATCAGCGAATAAGCATATTAAATTAAAATAAGACTCACATAGCGAGTGGAGGTTAAACAAATCGGTTATTAAATATAAAATGGCAAATACAGATTTTTAATTAACGGACTTTGAACTTTGTGTAATTTGATCTACCTGTTGATGATTGTGTACCTTGAATATTGTTTTTACTATTTACTTAATATCTATAAAACTATATCACATTTCCTTATTATTGAAATTACACTGTTCCGGTGTTTTTTTTCTCAGACAACATGCGTTTTCGCATTCACGATTATTTTTAAACTGCGCATGGGATTATAGATAGCGCACAAATACTAGATTTAAAAACATTGGATCCCCTGTCCCAACAGACCTTAATTCTATTTATTATGGAATAAAATTGTCGTATTGTTTCATAAAGAAATGGAGATTTCACTCAGTAACTAGTTAAGGTAGCTCATTACACTGATTTTTTTTATACAATAGCTCGTTAATTCACTTCTAATAAAATATGGTTTCACCATCGAGAGAGTGAGGCAAGTTCTCAAGTATTTTATATGAATTTCTGTATTCTATCGCGGAATTATAATAAAGGTACTTTGTTTGTAAATAAGATAATCTAGAGTCCAAAGCTCTCTCTGATTTCATTTCACTTTCAATATTATGTAAACAATGAAAATATATTATCTGTTAAGAAAATGTAGATTCATAAATCTCGACTTATTTCTGATAATGACAAAGACACATTTATATAACTAAATACAATTTATCAAACTGTATTGTATTTGTTGATAAACTACATATATATGTATACTGTATACATCACAGACACTTAGGGTAAAGATCATGATCATTCGCTCCTCACCCCCACTCCACCTCCACCCCCTCCCCACACACAGAGAAATAAATCCGAGATCAGAAAAATAGGTGTGGGGCTGGAATGATCATGGTCCATGCCCCAGTACCTGTGGTATGTGTAGAATACCCTTTGTTTAAAGTACATCACGTTAAAGACGTCTTTGTGTTCCTAAAACAGCGGACAATAACATCCAAATCACGTGATGTCGTCTTTTGTACAGAGCATTTTACTCCGTGTAGGTCATCGAATTCAAAAAGGTTTCCATAATGGTGAGGCTTCTAGTAGATATTTTCCTAATATTCTTTTTGAAATATCGACGAAGAGCGCTACATCTATCGTCATACGAAATTTAAAAGTTGTTTAATAACATAAATCCATATCCTAAATTATCTACCTCTACCTACTATCGTTTATATATTTCCAGATCCATAAAAGCCTGGGCGGGGCCAAATGTCCATGGACATGTCAGATAATGAGGAATCTACAAGCTTAAACTCAGAGTTATATACCGTTTGTGGCCCCGTGTAACATCTAAATCATAAAATTGCTTGTTATTCATTATTAGTTGAATCTTGTAAATTTTAAAATGAAGCAAGATAATTTACTTTTATAACGATATTAGGGCCCATTTCATATAAATATTTAGCTTCATCTTTTATAATCATGACATTCTGTAATATTGCATACCCGAATATTTTTTTAAGTGTTAATTGTAGAAAAAAGTTTGATTTTCATT
Organism: Ostrea edulis; assembly: GCF_947568905.1. Classification (NCBI taxonomy): domain Eukaryota; kingdom Metazoa; phylum Mollusca; class Bivalvia; order Ostreida; family Ostreidae; genus Ostrea; species Ostrea edulis. The sequence goes on along the minus strand of NC_079171.1, from coordinate 5,977,798 downwards.
CGAAGTTGATGGACCACAACGTCACACTGTACGGTTTCCACGAGAAAATACAGATACCTTATTACTGAAACACTCTTCGTAATGCACCCGCTCATAAAGCATTGTTGAATGAGAAATTGCTATCAAATTGGCATATTTTGAAATTATTTCCAAATTCACAATTGTCCAGTGCCTCTCTCTAACATTTTTTCGGAACTGGTGACCTCTAAGCTTTATACTTCTTCGATTACGAACACATTTACTATCAAGAAGACAATAATTCATGAATTGACATTTTCTGCTTATTTAATGATAGGGTTATTACTTCAGATCCACTCTGATTCCATGAGATTATTGATATTCAACAAGCTATGTGTTATTTACTTGTTCCTTTACGTTTCAATTTATGCAGGTCGGTTAGAGTTTGTATTGCATTGAATAAATATGTCATTTAAATCCTCACAAAGATAAGGATCAAATCAAAAACCGGTTCTTTGTAATCAATATCGAGTGACAAATCAGTTTTTTCGAAGGTCACTCTTGCTTCTACCAAATTAAACCTATTGTGTACTGAAGTTTTGAAATAAAGTTTAAATCCTATGATATGATCTGAAAAAGAATGTATGCCTAACATTGTTATTGAAATGCTCCTCTTCATGCACATAAAGCAATGTTCAAAGAGAATTTGCTATCGAATTAGAACATTTTAAAATCATTTACAAATATGGCACTTGCTCAGTGGCTTTCTTTCACATTTGTCGACACTGGTGACTTAAAAGTTTATAATACATCGACGATTTACGAACAAAATTACCCTCTGGAAGACAACAATTCATGAGGACATTTCTCGGGGGGGGGGGGGGGGTTAATACGCTTATTACTTCAGATCCACTCTGATTCAGTGGTATTGTCAGTTACAGCGTGTATTGCATGAAAGACAGCATTTAAATCCTTACAATGTAAATCTTACACGGTAACAATGGAAAGGATTAAATCGAAAACCGGCTCTATGTAATCAATATCGAGTGACAAATCATTTGTTCGAAGACCACTCTTGCTTCTACCAAATTAAACCTATTGTGTATTGAAAAATAACGCTTGTGTGTAACTTAGAAAGAGAGTTTAAACCTCATGTTTACATCAACAATAGTGATTTCCACCAGGTCCGCTAAGATGGTATATAGAATGATGCTATCTTTCTGGACTGTAGTGCGATTTCTATTGTGCTATGTTTAGTCTATGTATTTGGGACGACCCCCTCCTGTGAATTACACACACAAAAAAGTACACTCTTACAATGCAAATTGATGGACTTACTCAAAATTGTTTCTCGTTTTAAACATGTACAGCAGAACACAGATTCCAATATGAGGCAGAGCGACTTTTCCATTTATTTTATCCTTTGAATGTTTACAAAGATCATATCTTCAATATTTTGTTGCATTTGCAAATTAATTCTAATGCGATGAATAACGCCATCATTTTTATTAGGACTTTTAAGTCTATATAAACGTGGTTAGGACCATAACGTGTTTAAATGTGATTATTTAATCCAGTCTAGGGACAGGAATTTTTATTGATCGATGGAAAGGAAAATAAGTAGGTACCTGTAAAATGAAAACCGAATTCTTAATTATGTTAATTAAAATGGTATATCAAACCACATATAAATCAAATTCCCCCTCCCCTCCCCATAAACTTCCAGGTTGAGTGATACAAAGTTTTAAAACTTGGAAGAAAGTGAGAAAGTGCAAAGTACAAATCCAAAATTGACTAAATTATATTTATATTACAAATCACATTTTCCTTTATGAACCAACCAATTGTTAGCACGCCACACAATCCGTTCATATTGACTATGAACGGATTATGAACTAGCTTAAAGTTCGGGACTGAAAAAGCGTAATGATTCGAAAAAATACAGCATATGTCACAAAGATCTCGCAAGTCACACCTCGGATTAAGATTGTGAACTTACTTGGATTATCATCCCAATATTGTGGTACCCTACCTCCAAAATACAGTACACCGTCTAATGTTGATAAAAGGCAGGGCGAGACGAAGTGTGACGTCATGCCTATGTGTTGACGTACATCACAATACAACTGTGACAGAGGCTAGGAGTTTTTTTATGCAATAAAATAGAAGCAATATAAACAAATGGTGATTAGTAAATTAATATAAATATTAGAAATGAACAGCACTTTAGAGCTGTTCACCGTCAATATGAACGGCTTTGGATTTGAGGCCAATTCTCTGTGAATCGCTAGCTCAAAAGTGCTGTTGAGTTCTTAAATAAATAGCATGTGTAATTATTTTATTATTTTTCGGATCCAGAAATTTCAGAACGGAGAGTTACAGTTCCTCAGTCGGGAGTTTCAGTAGATTTTACTCTAAAGAGAAATCTACATATACACGTGAATATTGTGTACTTGTATGAAGTATATCACACCGTATGTTCATAACACTTTTGTTTTATATGGATGTCCAATACTCAGACAGACACATGTCTAATATGTATGCCCTATACCCAGATAGATATGAGTCTAATATGTATGTTCTATACCCAGATAGACACGTGTCTAATATGTATGTCCAATACCCAGACAGATGCGTGTCTAATGTGTATGTCCTATACACAGACAGATACGTGTGTAATATGTATGTTCTATACCCAGACAGATACGTGTGTAATATGTATGTTCTATACCCAGACAGATACGTGTCTAATATGTATGTTCTATACCCAGACAGATACGTGTCTAATATATATGCCCTATACCCAGACAGATACGTGTCTAATTTGCATGTCCTATGCCCGACATATTTCTCACATGAGAGAAAATCAAAGGGAGAAAGTGGCATCTGCGCAGATCATGTAATGTACACCAGCACTAATAATAATGAATTATATGTAATTTAGGGTCATTATTTAATAACTACACCAATATGAAATACAAATATTGACATCAAAAGGAAATACGATTTTTCATTAGACTGTCGTGACCCGACTTTAATGTATACCCCCTACCCACATGTGTCAGAACCAAGAAAAATTATCTGCTACTTAGTTAATTTGATTAGATGCATATCAAAATATTACAATGGAGAAATAATATAACTTAAACACTGCTTAGAGAGAGAGAGAGAGAGAGAGAGAGAGAGAGAGAGAGAGAGGGGGGGGGTGTAATTTTTGAATATCCCTATTCCGTTACATTCATTATATACTAATTCATATTCAAAACATGAATTGTCCGCATTGCCCATTGTCATTATTAACGTAGTTCCACACTCCTGTGACGTCATAAGATTTAGCAAAGTCAATAATTTAATGACTGGAACATAAATTTTGTTGGAGTCTTTTTCAATAGTTATTGTAAAAAATCTTGTTAGCCATAAAATATTTCAAAAGTCTTAGTTATATTTGAATAGTCAATGATGTGTTTCAAAATGTTGAATCCAAGGACAATAACTCTGTTTTCATTAAATTATTTATCAAGTCCATTATGCAATAGATTACCTATATTTTTCACAAACATTTTACCAAGGTGATAAGGAATTATTATCCGTGTCTTTTCATGAAATTACATACAATTTTAATCCATGAGTGGTTTTGAATAGCTCAGCTGTATGGTGCCAGACTTAGGTTTTTTATGGGGGTATACATACTCTGGAAGCTATAGATTTGAAATTATTAAGGAAAGGTATGGATTTTTTTCCATAAATAACTATAACAGATGTACATCTACTATTATAAACAGAAAAAATGATATGTAAACCATGCTATAGGGAAATTGTGTCCATATTTGTTTGTTTTTTAACATTTTGGAGAACAAGGCTAATTCAATAATTTTGGACTTATTATACTAAAACTAGATGAACATATTGGAAATGACACGTGTTTTAGTTATTGACATGTTTCCTGATAAATAAATGCAATTTAAATTTTTGTTGTTGTTTTTATTTTAAAATAACAACAGATAACTGTTTCCAATGAATTTCATAAAAATCTACATAGGGGTACATTACTTCAGTAGTGTCTGTAATGAAAATTAATATGGAAACCCTAACTAATTTGCCTTTTCTCATTACTCTGAATGTTAATCCATTGATTCCAAACAAAAAATTGCTACCTAAACCCCAAAAATCCAGGACTAAGGACCCACCTTAAACAGTGGATTTAAGAATATCTTTAATGAAGAAATTAAGGAAGGGGGTTAAAATGAAAAATTTTAACACCGTATTTTCTCAAACACATATGCGATATTTCATATCGTTGTAGCTGTCCCAATACGCTGTAGAATACTGTGTTTCTCTCCAGAAACTGTTTTAGAAAAAGAATCACCACCTTTATGATGTTTACTTTACTCATAGCCGATTTCCACATCCCCTGTGAGGCAATCGATACAAACAGCATTTAAATCGACAGTGTACGGAACAGACTTAGAGCTTTGGGAATAGTGGTACTGATTTTAAAAGAAATTAAAAATCGATCTTTACTCGTTATTTACATATAAAAATTATAATAACAACGATAATTGATATAAATAAAAATTACCCTACAAATTATTTAAATTTCGACAAAATTGATCATCTGAAGACAAAATAACCTTATTTAGCCAATTTTAAATCGCCCATAGTATATAGATTTTGATAGTTTCAATTATCAATGTTTTATTATTTGGTAAAGGAATATTATGAACGAGGTTTTATACTCCGTGTGACACCGTGGGAAAGCTCCGTGGACACACCATGTTTTTAGCAAGACCAACACTCACGCGGAAGACTGGGGTTCGAATCCCAGTCGCGACAAGACCTAAGTCGTTAAAACAGGTAGTGACAGTTCCATCGCCAAAAGCTCGGCGTCAGGTGTGACTGTCACGGGTTCTCAAATATGACCTTAAAAACAGACGTCTCGTGTCACAGTGGGTGTGCTAAAGAACCCTCATTCCTCAATGGCCGTAAGCGGTGGGCAAAGGTCTACATTTGGAGCCCTTCACCGGTCTTGTTGGCGTCTCCATATGAGAGAAAAATTATCGAGTGAGACGTTAATGGTACCTTCACATTCACGGATATTTCATACGAATCCTTTTATATTCCACAAATCCGTAAAAGTAAACGGATTGTTACGATTCAGACACCTTAAAGCACTAGTTAAGAACGTTTTAAAAGTATTTACTGGCCATTTGTGGTTTATTACGAGTTCTTGCGATGCACATTTACGATTTGTTCCGAGTGAACACGGATAAATACTAGCAATTTACGAGCTTTTTAGGGATTGTTAGGAGTATGTTACGGAAATTTACTAGTTAGCTTAGCTTTTACGTGTAAATCAAGAAATGCTAATGTGTTGATAACGTGCTGTTACGAATAGTTAGGACTTAATAACGATTGTTTACGTTTTATGCTCAAAAGTTTTCGCAAAGGGCTTTGTATCATCGTTCGAGAACTGACATTAAAGTGTAACTTTTTTTAAATGCCTTGAAAACAACTGAAAAAACTGTCCGATTTTGCGTCTTTTATACCTTTCCTTAATCGCAAAGTTTATATATCAATCGGAACTTCTCGAATGTCTCGCGCACTCAACATAGATCTCGGATGTAATACGATGGCATCCATGAGCGAATTTGATGCATTGTCAATTGTGACGTCACAGCAATGCATCAAATTCGCTCATGGATGCCATCGTATTACATCCGAGATCTATGTTGAGTGCGCGAGACATTCGAGGAGTTCCGATTGGTTTATGTATATCTCGTAAAGTAATCGTGTCTATACGTAAAGCGTTCGTATTGACTCTGAACAATCCGTAAAGCGATTGCAACCCGACGTGAATGAAGTCGTAAATATCACTTAGGCATTCGCAATAATCCATAAACAACTCGTACACTATTCGTAACATATCATAAAATAACTGCAAAGATTCGTAAAAACACTTTTTACGAGTGTTTTACGGATTTTTACGAGCAGTTTACGTGTTCTTGTGACCAGTTTAGGTTATTTACGGAAAATAAAATCCATGGGCAACCGTGGAAAAAAGATTAACATGTCAAAAAAATTGCCCCTACTTTCACGGATCCTTACGAGTAAGTGCGAGTTGTGACGAATTATTAACGAATACAGACGAATTATTTACGAATGCTTGTGATTGACGGAGATACGTAAGGACTCGTAAGAAAAAATCGTGAGTGTGAAGGTGGTATAAACAAGATTCAACCAATCAATTAATCTTTGAATTGAGATTATTATCTGGCTCAGATGAACATTGGGATGCCTCGAGAACCAGGCTAGTCCAGATGAACAACGATGCCTCGAGTACCAGGCTAGTTCAGATGAACATCGAAAGGTTTCGGGAACCAGCCTAGTTCTGGGCTGCGTTCAAGATCGTAGCGGCTAGCCTAGCTCCTAGGCTAGATATCTAGGTCTATTGAACGCACTGTATGAATTAACGCTTGCTATCCCTTCGTAGGGCTAGGCTTGCACATCGTTCAAGATTAGCGATACCGAGCCCTACCTAGCCGCTACGATCTTGAACGCAGCCCAGATGAACATCGGAAGGTCTCGGGGAACATGATAGTTTAGATTACGTGTTCGTTCAATTAAATGTGGCTCTTACTTGTGTTGATAACAATTATAGGTGAATCGTGTGTTAGTAACAATTATAAGTGACTCTTGTGTTGATAACAATTATGGGTGGTTCTTACTTGTGTTGATAATAATTATAGGTGCCTATTGTGTTGGTAAAAATCATAGGTGGTTCTTACTTGTGTTGATAACAATTATAGGTGGTTCTTACTTGTGTTGGTAGCAATTATAGGTGGTTCTTGTGTTGATAACAATGATGGGTGGTGCGGAATGACGAACTTGACAACAAAGCTCACCGCGTTACTGTCTGTAACTTGACGGCAAAATAATGTGGATTTCAGTGTTATAATGCCATGCTTTTACAAACAACATTATTTTTACTCAATATATTCAGTTTAGAGATATAAAACATTTTCTAACAATAAAACAGCCCAGATTGTTTTCCGAGGGAAGGGCATGCTATACATACCGTAATCAAACAAAGCTTTGTATGCTATATTTATTCTTAAATGTCGGACGTAAAATAACAAGGAACATTAGGCTATACAGGTTAGGTCCTTCTATATACACTGATTATGACTACGGATTACTCCGTTTAGCTGATCAAGAAATAAGACTCAAGGTGGGTGTGGCCAGTTGACAGGGGATGCCTACTCCTCCTGGGCACCTGATCTCACCTTTTGTACAGCACACAACACGAGTTTTAACCCTGTTCCGTGCAACGTGGTGGGAAAAAAAGAGACCAATACACGGTGGACCTTTAAAATTGTCCTTGGATGTCACCTTATACGTCCCTGTGTGATAACATAAAGAACTAAAGAAATAATAATATCAAATGATCCACCCAAAAAAACCTTCCACGATGGGGTGTATAGCACTAAAGCCGTGAACTGTATATCCAGGGGTCCGTGTTTGCAAAACTCTTTTGTATTAGGTGTTCTGAGATTGATCACTATGCCTTATCATCATTTCATACTAGCTATTTGTCGTCTTGAACGGACGTTGACACTAGGCTACTGACTAGGGGGTCATTTCGTGGGAGGAAACCGGGGTACCTTGAGGACACTTGCAACTCCAAACACAAATTGTGTACGTCTTATATCAGAGGATTGTGTGTAAACCACCATAACACAAACAACATATAACTGGAAGAAAGTCAATTTATTTAATTTCTAACTCACTAGTTCAAGAAAATATTCTGGAAGTAAGACTCGAACACGTAATATAGAATAAGCTCGCATGCGTGAGTGCAGCACAAGTTTAATCATACACGTGTGAATGTACCTAGATATCTGGAGGTTCATTATTCCACTCAACTCAATCTACAACAGAAAAAAAATAATCATATTAATACACAAATCATTAGTAACGTTATTTCATGCCATCATCTCACCAGAGGTCGCATTACGCAAGCATCACTTGCACTTCCAAAAAAAAAAGACAGAAAATTTACCTATTGTTTACCTGTACACAGGTGAGTAATCTACAGTAAATACATAACAGGTAACATCGTTTTTCAAAGTGTAGGGCCAGCCAGGGAGAAATTGTCTTCTACAAATGTTGTTCTGTTACAAGCAGAAAAGGAACTAAAATGTCTCTTTTCCCCAAACTTCGTACTCCTAAATTGTACTCCTTCGTCCTTCAATTTGCCAGTTCATTCATCATTACATTTCAACAATTTATTATTACCACTAAAAGAGTGGCGTGGGGGCAATTCGCCATTCAATCCTATTTCACATGTGAAAATAACTTAGTTGCCATATGAAAATAACAGAAATGATTGTCATAAAAAATGTGGAGGGTCAGCCCCCTGGTTTTACGTGCCTAATACGTTGGTACGTTAAGTACATATAAAGGTTTGCTCTTGTGCGAATCTGTCAAAATTTGATATCGTGAGCATTTATATACAACATAATTAAAAACAACAATGCTCTTTATTGTATATCACATACACATTACTAAGTATGAAAAGGGAGATTACAGGGATAGCATCCCTTTCATTTTGAGAAAGAAAGAGAGAAGAATTGAATAAATGGCGGCCGCCATAAAAATTAAGTGGTGGTCGCCATATAAATCAAGTGGCGGCGTCCAGTTAAACCAATTAATGAGTGGCAGCCGCCGGTTAAATTAAGTGGCGGTCGCCAAATAAATGAAGTGATGGTCACCAGTTAAATGAATGTTACTTCTATACCCTGGCACCTATCACCTTCTATCTTCCGTAGTTTAGTGCTTCCTCTATGGCCAAGAAACCGACAAAAGTTAACCGAAATAAATATAGATCCAACAAATTTTATTTATTAATTGGAGAGCCGAGATGATATATCCTATTACCCCCCCCCCTCCCCCCCTCTCCCATCCACTCTTTGCATAGTAAAATTCTCAATTGATTTATTTATTCACTAAACATGTTTGGTATATAATGAAGTTACACAATATGAGGTATATGATGACAATAAGGTAATAGATAGTTTGATGTACCTGTAAGGTAAGACTATTCGTGACCCACAGGGTTGAATTTCAATATAAACGGCGTACAATAAAAATATTCATTATATACACATTCGATTTAATTCTACTTTTGATGAAAGGAAATTCAGTCTTCTGACGTAAATGTTGACATAGTTACCCAACATGAACCAGTCAAACAAACTTTAAACTATCTAAACAGGCGATAACACATAAATAATGCATACAGGCCGAACAGTTATTTAATCACGGGACTAGACGGAAGGTCGAAAGAACAGGGAGGCCATGTTGGATTTTCAGGTTAGACAAAATTAGATATACGAATTCTGCCATTGTGGTGTCAATAATATCGATACTTCTATCGTCAATGAGGTACGGCTGATCAATTATAATTCGGGGGGGGGGGGTTATAGCGATGCCTTGTACTTAAATGTCATTTGAAATATTAAAATTAATGATCGCACTGTTTTATATCATACAGTAATTCTACCTGGTAATTTGTTTTAACCTGTTGGAATATTTTATCAATATCCCAATTTTTATTGACAGTAAAGTGTTTCTGTGATCCCGGCGTCAGAAATGCATCCCCGGCGCAGTGCTCAGGAAATCCTACTGTGTGACCTCTGTGAAACTGTCCCCCTACAGAGTCGATGTGAAGTTTGTAATATAAATCTATGTAAGGCCTGTGTTGGGGAGCACCTCTCCGATTCCACTAAACAACACCATGTTATGCCCTTTTTACAAAGAAAGTCTACTCCTAACTACCCGAAATGTCCGAAACACGCCAATGACCTCTGTAAACATTACTGTGAGGACTGTGACATTCCTGTCTGTATTACCTGTGTCTCCTCCGGTAAACACAAAGGTCACAAGTTATCAGAATTTCTGGATAAACTCAACTCCAAAACACAAAGTTTGCAAAAAGATTTAGAGGAACTCGAAACCAGAATTTACCCGCAATATAAAGAAATGGCGTCCAATGTCCAAACTGAAAAAGCCGAAATAGAAACAAATTACGGGAAATTGACAACAGCTGCCGAGCAAGAAGGTGAAATCTTACACCGGGAGATCACCGTCATTGTCAATCAGCGGAAATCTGCCATTCAGGAGATGAAAAACAAACACCTATCTACCCTGAATAAAAATACAGATAAAATCACACAGAAAATGGCGGAACTCAAGCAGATCATGTCCGACTTGAGATCAATCCTAAAATCAAATGATGTCTCCTTAACCTCTACTTACAAATCTAGGAATTCCGAATTTAGAACATTACCGCCTAAAGTTCGAGCTACATTGCCGAGTTTTACTCCTCAGAAAATAAAAAAAGATCAGCTCGATGAAATGTTTGGTTCCCTGTCGCCATTATCCATTAACACAGAACATGGCGACACAATGAAGTCAGCAGAAGCTGTATCGTCTCCTCCAGTCAAACCACTGCTTGATGAGCCGCGCCTCACCGCCACCATAGACACTGGGTATAGAGAACTAGTCAGTGTTAGCTGTCTCAGTGAAGATCAAGTCTGGACACGTGGGGAGAACGAAACCATGAAGCTGCTCAACCTCCAGAGTAAACTACTGACATCAATACAAACCAAGTCAGGGAATGCACCGTGGGGTATAGCAGTGACGCGGGACGGAGATCTTGTTTATACCGACTATCATAATAACACCGTGAACTTAATTAAGAATAAAAAGATACAGACCGTGATCACACTACAGGGGTGGGAACCTCTCAATGTCTGTTGTACTGCGGGTAACGACCTACTGGTTACCATGGACAGTGATGATTACAAACAATCCAAAGTCGTGCGTTACTCCGGCTCCACAGAGAAACAAAGCATTCAGTTTGATGATCAGGGTCGTCCTCTCTATTCCTCTGGTTACACTAAATACATCAGTGAGAATAGGAACCTGGATATCTGTGTGGCTGACATTGGAGCAGTAGTGGTGGTCAATCAGTCAGGAAAACTCCGATTTAGATACACTGGTCATCCCTCTAATACCGAGCAATCATTTGAACCAGTCGGCATCACTACAGACAGCCAGAGTCACATCCTGATAGCAGACTGTAACAATAACGTTATCCACATCCTAGATCAGGACGGACAGTTCCTCCGTTACATTCACTGTGATTTACGCCATCCATGGGGTTTATGTGTGGACATCAGAGACAACCTCTTTGTGGCCGAGTATTACACTGCTAAAGTGAAGAAAATCCAATATCTATAAACACAGTGTTAATTTCACATGTCTACACAGTGTTAACTACACAGCTCTACAGTGTTAACTACACAGCTCTACAGTGTTAACTACACAGCTCTACAGTGTCAATTACACATCTCTACAGCGTTAATTACATCTATCAAAACGTTGTTAATTACACATCTCTGCATTGTTATTTACATTAGTGTGTTGATTACAACTTCTTGCTAATTACAGTTCCATGTTAATTGCAGCCCTGTGTTAATTACAGTCCTGGGTACATTACAGTCCTATGTTGATTACAGTTCCTTGTTAATTACAGCTTGTGTTTATAACAGCCCTTTGTTTGTGATGTGTAATGTACTTGTGTGTGAGTTTAACTAATTTGACTGTGTTAAAAGTATCTCTATACAATCTTTTTGTGGACTAGTTTGACTGTGTTACTAGTTATCTATCTATATACAATTTGTTGTGCACTAATTTGACCGTGTTACTAGTTATCTCTATACAATCTTTTGTGGACAGTGTTACTAGTTATCTATATACAATCTTTTGTGGACTAATTTGACTGTGCTACTAGTTATCTATATACAATGTTTGACTGTGTTACTAATTATCTATCTATATACAATGTTTTCTTGACTAATTTGACTGTGTTACTAATTATCTATCTATATACAAACTTTTGTGGACTAATTTGACTGTGCTACTAGTTATCTATATACAATCTTTTATGGACTAATTTGACTGTGCTACTAGTTATCTATATACAATCTTTTGTGGACTAATTTGACTGTGTGCTAGTTATCTCTATACAATCTTTTGTGGACTAATTTGACTGTGTTACTAATTATCTATATGCAATCTTTTGTGAACTAATTTGACTGTGTTACTAATTATCTAAATGCAATCTTCTGTGGACAAATTTGACTGTGTTACTAATACTTGAATATTATTTAGTCTGTTTATCTTATCTTTCAATATGCATATATGTTTTTGATGTGTATATTAGATAAACATGATACAGAGTTCAGTTTTACATTATTACTGAGTACTTACTTAGATTAGACATTAACGGCAAACTAACAACTCAACTGTATGACAAACGGGATGATTTCAGCTTCTCCGTCGTCAACTTCCCACATTTATGTAGCAATATTCCATTATCACCTGCATATAGTGTTTATATATCTCAACTGATTCGATATGCAAGAGCTTGTTCTGGGTATAGTCAGTTTTTAAATCGAGGTAAGCTACTGACAAACAAGTTGATGGTACAGGGATTTCAACAGTCTCGATTGAAGTCAGCATTTCGTAAATTATATGGTCGTTATAACGATATAGTTCGTCAATACAACCTCGCATTGGGTCAAATGCTGTCTGACGTGTTTCATACCGATCGTTAAGCCGTTCTTGGCACACTGATTTTGACTGCGGATAACTCCGTTTACCTGATCAGGATATGGGGCTCACAGCGGGTGTGACCGGTCAACAGGGGATGCTTACTCCTCCTAGGCACCTGGGGCGCGTTTTACAAAAGAACTTACGACAAACTTTACATACTGGAATTTTCCGGTTTATTGTAAGGTCATTCACTGCAAATGCAAAATATTTCTTTAAAATGTTGAAAATTAAGCCTCGGAAAAGTTTTACTTTATTCACTTAAAGTAATAACTGTGTATTACAATTTAAGACTTGCGACTTTGTCGTAAGTTGTTTTGTAAAACGGGCCCCTGATCCCACCTCTGGTGTGTCCAGGGTCCGTGTTTGCCCAACTATCTAATTTGTATTGCTTGTAGGGGTTATGAGATTGATCACTGTTCGTTATCTTCACCTTGCATTAGTAGTACTGTAACAGATAGTGACCCCAAACGTCCGGTCTTTATCACATATCTTCAGATCCAAGGTCACAGTCTTCTGTTTACCATCAATAGCGTCACAACAGGTTTTTAAATATCCACCATCCTACAAAGCAAACACAGATAAAGTGTTATCATGTCAAACTGAATTAACAAGAATAGTCATAAATATATATAAATATGTAAATGTAATGGGAAGGAGAAAATTTATTGCTTAACCTGGAATCAAACCAGACAGCCCTGTATTAGTAGTCAGGTGTTCTAACCAGACAACCCTGTATTAGTAGTCAGGTGTTCTAACCAGACAGCCCTGTATTAGTAGTCAGGTGTTTCAACCAGACAGCCCTGTATTAATAGTCAGGTGTTCTAACCAGACATCCCTGTATTAGTAGTCAGGTGTTCTAACCAGACAGCCCTGTATTAGTAGTCAGATGTTCTAAACATACAGCCCTATATTAGTATTCAGGTGTTCTAACCAGACAGCCCTGTATTAGTAGTCAGATGTTCTAACCAGACAGCCCTGTATTAGTAGTCAGATGTTCTAACCAGACAGCCCTGTATTAGTAGTCAGGTGTTCTAACCAGACATCCCTGTATTAATAGTCAGGTGTTCTAACCAGACAGCCCTGTTTTAGTAGTCAGGTTCTAACCATTGAACTATCCAAGCTAACATCCATTGATTGATTAGTAGTCAGGTGTTTTAACAAGACAGCCCTATATTAGTAGTCAGGTGTTCTAACCTGACAGTCCTGTATTAGTAGTCAGGTTCTAACCATTGAACTATCCAAGCTAACATCCATTGATTGATTGGACAAGAAATCAAATACGAGGTCCCTGAATAAGAAGCCAAGAGTTCTAAATATCTACCCGGGCTGATATTCATGGTTTGACTGGACCAGGAGTCAAACTCAACTCTCTTTTCATTTTTTTTTTGGGGGGGTGCTCCGTGGCCCAGTGGATAGAGCATCGCGCTCAAAATCACACGGCCTCTCACCTCTGTCAGGTTCGAATCCCGCTCGCGCCAGTAAGTGAGAAAGTTTCCTAGTTTACTTTCGGAAGGTCGGTGGTCTCTTCCCAGGTATATTCTACCTGAGTTCTCTCTTCCACCAATAAAAACTGGGCGCCACCAGATAACTGAAAAATTGTTGAGTGTGGCGGAAAACATCAATCAATCAACCAACAGACTACATTTTTGCAGTTACTGCTCTTATACCAGAAGTAGGGGCGTGCTTATCGATGCGATCCCAAGGTTCAGATAAAATAGCATCAACAGTGTATAGAAAAGCTTATGGTACAAACTTCATGCTGATTTTTAACAAGTTAACGATACAGAGGTGGAGAACGCACATTTCGTCAAATTTAGGGATAGTTGATGTTTAATTCTGTCTAAGTCATAGAATCAACAATTTCACAAGTAATCTGTGAAATATTAACAGACACCTGGGAATACAAGAGGCCCATGGGCCACATCGCTCACCTGAGTCACATTGGCCCATATCTGACGATTTTCCATATATATTTGCATGTAAAACCTTAGTCCCTATTATAGCCCCAACTACCCCTGGAAGCCACGGTTTTTGCAAACTTGAATCTACACTACGTCGGAAAGCTTTCATGTAAATGTCAACTTCTTTGGCTCAATGGTTCTTGAGAAGAAGATTTTTAAAGATGTTCCCTATATTTGTATGTAAAACTTTGACCCCCCCCCCCCCCCAACGTGTGGTCCCATCCTACCCCCTGGGGCCATGATTTGAACAAACTTGAATCTGCACTATGTCAGAAAGTTTTCATGTAAAAATCAGCTTTTCTGGCTCAGTGGTTCTTGAGAAGAAGATTTTTCTTATACATTTGTATGTGAAACTTTGATACCCTATTGTGGCCCCATCCAACCCCCGGGGCCCATGATTTGAACAAACTTGAATCTGCCTTATATCAGGGAGCTTTCATGTAAATGTCAGTTTTCCTGGCTTAGTGGTTCTTAAGAAGAAGACTTTTAAAGTTTTTCCCTATATATTTGTATGTAAAACTTTGATCCCCCCGTGTGATTTGAACGAACTTGAATCTGCACTATCTCAGAAAGTTTTCATGTTAAAAATCAGCTTTTCTGACTCAGTGGTTCTGGATAAGAAGATTTTAAAAGTTTTTCCCTATATATTTGTATGTAAAAATTTTGACACCCCCCCCCCCCTTGTGGTCCCATCCTACCCCCGGGGCAATGATTTGAACAAACGTGAATCTGCACTATGTCAGAAAGCTTTCAGGTAAATTTCAGCTCTTCTGGCCCAGTGGTTCTTGAGAAGAAGATTATTAAATGACCCCACACTATTTTTGCATTTCTGTGATTATTCCCCCTTTGAAAAGGTCATGTCCTTTCATTTAAACAAACTTGAACGTCGTTCACCCAAGGATACTTTTTGGCCAAGTTTGGCTGAAATTTGTCCAGTGGTTCTGGAGAAAAAGTCAAAAATGTGAAAAGTTTACAGACGGACGGACGACGGACAAAATATGATCAAAAAAGCTCACTTGAACCGAAGGTTCAGGTGAGCTAAAAAGCACATAACAATACCAATTCAATCAGGTATGCAACACCGTTTCTTGAAAATGAGGTAAGGGGCAGTCGGATAAGTTGTTTTCCTAATTATATAAAAATTCAAGTAAATAAGAAAATAAATAAAATGACAAAACCCTAAGCTCTAAATCCTAATTTTTGGGGAGGAAGGGACGGCACAAGAGGTCGATATTTCATATAATTCAATACTACTATTTAAACAGGAGGTTCATTGGCCATATCGCTCATCTGAGTCACCTTGGTCCATATTTGAAGATCTTCCCTATATATTTGTTTGTAAAACTTTGATCCCCTATTGTGGGCTAATCCTACCACCATGATTTTGACAAACTTGAATCTAAACTATGTCAGGGATCTTTCATGTAAATTAATACTTTCCTAGCCCAGCGGTTCTTGGGACGAAGATTTTAAAACATTTTACCTATGTATTGTATGTAAAACTTTGATCCCCTAATGTGGTCCTATCCTATCCCGAGGCCATCATTTTAAGAAATTTGAATCTGCACTTTGGCCGGAAGCTTTCATGTAAATTTCAGGCTCTTTTGGCCAAGTGGTTCTTGAGAAGAAGCCTTTTAAATGACCCCACCCAATTTCTGCACTTTTGTGAATATTTCCCCTTTAAAAGGGACATGTCCCTTCATTTGAACAAACTTCAAGTACCTTCACACTAGAATAATTTGTTCCAAGATTGGTCGAAATTGACAGCGTTATTCTGGAGAAGAATATGTTTATATGTTGTCAATGCATATTCACTAGTTTGCTAGTATCAGACATTGGGAAAAAGTGTGACCCTTCATGTTGATGTTTTGTGCCAATTGTTGTTGAAATTGGCTCAGTGGTTCTGTAGAAGAAGATTCTTAAAAGTTGTGAATGTATTTTCACAAATTCGTCATTATCTCCCCTCAGATAAGAGTGCAGTCCTTCATTTGAAAAAAAAAAAAAACTTGACTTCCCTTCACTCACGGATGTTTTGTGCCAAGTTTGATTGAAAGTGGCACAGTGGTTCTGGAGACGATTTTAAATTATGTTGTTATCTCTCCTAGCAAAGGGGAACGACCCTTCATTTAAGCAAACTTGAAATACCTTCATCCATAAATGTTTGTGACAAGTTTGGTTGAAATTGACCCAATGGTTCTGGGATGAAGATTTTTAAAAATTGTCAATGTATTTTAACGGTTTCACTATTATCTTCCCTAGGAGAAGGACGTGGTCATTTATTAGAATAATCATGAATCCCCTTTATCTAGGGATGCTTTGTGTCAAGTTTGGTTAAAATTGGTCTGATAGTTCTGAAGAAGAGTTTGGTCCCACCCTGTGGTCAGAACCTTTACACTGGCGATCATCAAATTTACAATTTTGGTAAAAGACTACCTGCTCAATCCATTTAGTTTTAATTTATTCTAAATAGCACTAAAGAAAATGTTATTCATGAGTTTTACACATTAACATTATATAACAAGTTTGGTCCCGCCCTAGGATCAGACCCCTACCCCGGGGATCATGAAATTCACAATGTTGGTAAAGGCTTCCCTCCTCTATATCACTATGTATTTAGTTTTTCTTAAACATAGGCAGTTCTAGAGTAGAAGATTTTGAAAAATTAGTCAATTTTGGGCAGTTTTTGTCCCTCCCCAAAGGACACAGGGGTGCAGCATACCTGAAGTTTACAATTTAAGTTCCCCTTGTTTCACATATGTTTCCTACCAAATTAAGAATTGAAACAATAGTTATCAAGAAGAAATTGAAAATGTTTATTGTTCACACATTCGATAACTGATCTTTATGGTCCCACCCTGATACCACAATCCCCCCCCCCCTTGAGATCATGAAATTTTCAATTTTGGTAAAAGTCTACCTGCTTTACCATTTACTTCAATATAGTATAAATAGCACTAAAATATGTTATTCAAGTGTTTTACACATTATGTAGCAATTTTTGTCCCATCCTGGGGTCAAAACTCCTACTCAGCGGATCATGAAATTTACAAATTTGGTAGAGACCTTCCTGCTCTACATCGCTATGTATTTAGATCATCACTGGGGGGGGGGGGGGCTTGAGAAGAATATTTTTATTAATATTGATCCATTTGGGGCAGTTTTTGTCCCAGCCCTAAGGATCGAAGGGTGCAGGAAACTTGATATTTACAATTTATGTCCCCCTTGTCCAAAATATGTTTCATACCAAATTTGAAAGAAATTGGAATGAAAGTTATCCAGAAGAAGTTAAACATGTCTATTGTTCACAAATATAATAACTGACCAATTTGGTCCCACCCTGATACCAAAACCTCTACCCCTGGGATCATCAAATTTACAATTTAGATTAATGACTACCTATTTTTTTTCCCAAAAACCTATTTAGTTTCAATTTAGTATCAATAGCACTAAAGAAGATGTTATTTATTTGTTTTACACATAAACACTATATACCAAGTTTTGCCCCGCCCTGGGGTCAGAACCATTTTGGTAAAGGCCTTCCTGCTTTACATCACTATGCATTTAGTTTTTCAAGAAGAGGGGGGTGAGAGGATTTTTGAAAAGTGGTCATTTTTTGGCAGTGTTTGTCCCATCTCTAGGGCCCCAGAGGTGCTGGAGTCCTGGAATTTACAATTTATGCCCCCTTTTCCTAATGATGCTTCATACCAAATTTCAAAAGAATCGGATTGATAAATATCAAGAAGACGTTAAATATGTGTATTGTTCACACATTTAACAACTGACTATTTTGGCCCCACCCTGATACCAATATCCCTACCCCTGGGATCATCAAATTTACAATTTCGGTAAATGACAACATATTCTTTCTAAATATTGATTTAGTTTCAATTTAGTATCAATACCACTAAAGAAGATGCTATTTAAGTGTTTTACACATTAACACTATATACTAAGTTTGGCCCCGCCCTGGGTTCAGAACACATATCTCGGGGATCATGAAATTTACAATTTTGGTGAAGGCCTTCCTGCTCTATATAACTATGCATTTAATTTTTCACTGGGGAGGGGGTTCTTGAGAAAGTTTTTTTTTTAAATTGGTCAATTTTTGGCAGTTTTTGCCTCGCCCCTAGGGCCCCAGAGCTGCTGGTGTCCTGTAATTTACAATTGATGCCTCCTTGTCTCAATGATGCTTCATACCAAATTGGAAAATAATTGGACTGGTAGTTATCAAGAAGAAGTTAAAAATGTTCAATTGTTAATGCACGATGGATGCCGACGACGGACGACAACCAATTGTAATTGCAACCAATAGTGATGCGCTGTATACGAATTTTTGTGCATGCTTTGTTGAGAACATGCATTATTTTGACAAAGGTTTCTCATGAAGTTAAATGCGATTGTAGACACAAATTGTGACATTTTTGACCAATTTACAGGCCCCAAAAGGAAGTATGTATTGAATACATTCGTCAAAATACCGTAACTGTGATTATTTATATGACTGTAGAATAAATAAAACACACCGATGTGCGTTCTTTTTCTCACCCCAGTAGATCCCGCACAAATAGTCGCATGATTTAGGCGTTTACACATTTTGGATGAGGCCTCGATGGGGAGTATGAATCCATCGCAGTAAACCCCTACTATTTCAAAATATTTACCGTGCTGTTTCAACCTGAGACATATATATTATAACTACAGTAACCTTATCAGAAGAGTCGGATCACGTCGAGTCAACAGGGGTGGATCATCAGATCACACGAGACGCGATTTTCCACAAATAACGTTGTGTTGATGCATTGTGACGTCATTGTGACGTTATCAGTTTCAGAGGATACTGATACGTAATCAGAAAACCACAGGATCAAAGAACGATATATTGATGGGTATATAATAAAGTGAGATGATGACTTTCTTTGCTATTTTGTTATTATCTCCACTATGTTTACTTACACTATTGGTATACAATAAATATTTTGTAATTTTGAGCAAAGCATAATGTTTTAAAATGTGATTTTATTTGTTTCGCATTCCCTATATATTACTATCGGAGATGTGCACTGGTCGAGTCCACCTAGAAAAATCACTCAGGTGTGACAATCACATTTGGGGTATATACGGGTAGAGTAAATTAGGCTACCTGAGAGAAATATGGCGGATAAGATGAGAGAGGTGTACGTATTTATTAATTCATGTCAGCTTTAAGGATGAATCTATTTTTGCAGTTGATATCTTTATACACATGTGTCATGAAGAATTGCAATTGCCGGTGACACTTACTTTGCCTACATCATATATACATGTGCATTAAATATACTCTCTTTAAACGTAGTAAAGGGACTAATTTAATTTACATTCTTATAAGAATGTCAACAATATGTCTTCAAAACTTAATGACACTGTTCAAAAAACGGAAATAAATTTTTGAAGATATTTATGCGTCAGATCTCTTTGCTGTCGGTGTAAGAATAAACAGAAAAAAAGTTTGTGAGCCGCTGAAAATCCACTTTTAAACTTACCAGTGACAGAAAAAGCACCTCGCCTCGGAAGCCAACTGAATAATGATGTAATTACTTGATCACAATTAGTTGTCGTTCACCCCCTGTATTCATGAGGAAATAACTCGCACTGCACTGTGAACAATGTATCCCATTACTAGTCAGGTGATCTACCCACTGAGCTACCCAGACAAATACCCAGGGATTGTCCGGATCGGGAATTGAACCTAAGACCCGTGTATTACTAATTTAATAGTCAGGTGATCTAACCACTGAGCTATTCAGACCAATATCCATGGTTTGTCTGAACCAGGAATCGAACCCGAGATCCCTGTATTACTAGTCAGGTGCTTTAACCATTGAGCTATCCAGGTTGATAGTCACAGTACATATAGTCAGGTGCTCTAACCATTGAGCTATCCAGGCTGATAGTCACAGTACATATAGCCAGGTGTTCTAGCCATTAAGCTATCCATGCTGATAGTCACAGTACATATGGCCAGGTGCAGATTGAAATTTGATGACAGCATGATCCCCGGAAGAAGGGTGGAGGTCACAATATGACCTTTCGTTCAGTATCAAAGTTTTCATCAATGTGACCTTTGAGTTTGACCTATTTATAAGAATACCCAATCTAATCAAAATCAGATGTTCTCTAACTATTACAATGGAGAATTGCAACTTGTTTACCATCCGTTTCGAAAAAAATTCATTCATATGGAGACGTTACCAAGACCGATGAAAGGCTTCAAATTTAGGCCTTTGCTCGGCACTTACGGCGATTGAGCAGTGCGGGTTATTTCTAGCATGCCACACCTATTGTGACACGGAACATCCGTTTTTAAGGTTATCTCCGAGGACCCGTAACATTCACACCTGAAGCCGAGAGTTTTGTGATGGAACTGGCACTGGCTGTTTTAACGACTATGATCTGTCGCAGCCAGCATTCGAACCCCACTCTTCCGCATGCAAGGCGAACGCTCTATTCTACAAGGTGGTTTACACTGGGGAAGTATCTGACAGCAATGCGATTGGGATAATCAAAACTTTAGTCTTGCTGATAACATTTGAATAATGAGTGATGGGGCTCTAATATTTCTTATATGCATTTCTTATACAAAAAAAGTTTTGTGGTATCAATGATAGTCATTGACGGCACTGTTTTCGTCATTATTGAGATTTGTTATTTTGACATTTTAAGAATCTGCTGTCCTCCAACTTTTATCTCCGATATTATACTGCTTTTGAAAAAGAACTAAATGTGTCATAGTGATACATTGCCCCAATCCTGGGTCATGTCTCTGTCAAAAGTTATCCAACCTAACCCATACCCAAAACTTTAATTCGAATGTATATGTTTGACAGAGCAAATAAGCAGGACATTAATTGTTATTTTCTAAAGTCCAAACTTGTTCTACCCCCACCAAATACAAACTTGACCTGTATATTTTCAGGATATATTTAGATACCAAAACTTCAATTAAAAATATCCATGCATGATTAAGATAATGAACTGAAACTGTAAATTGTTTAAACTTTTCCAAGTCCAAGAGGCATAACTCTGTCAAATATCATCTCATTGAAATCATGCGTAAAAACCTCGACCTGTATCTTCTTATGATCTATTTATTTTTCAAATTCCTATTCAAAAATAAAAGAATATAAATCGACGTCTCTATATGAGTGAGAAGTTGTTAGGAACGTTAAACAAGTTACAATCAATTCAAAATGTCTACAAATGTCTGATAACAAGGAATGTCCTTAGTAGACAAATCTCCCCGTAGAACACTCTATATGATGGAAAATGGTGAATTTGTGTGAAAAACAAATAGTTGTTAAGATATTCTCCGGACAATGATATGAAACATGTAACACCACCGTCCCTAAAAAATCCATAACTTCCTTGGATATTACAAACTTTTAATTAAATTAGCAGGTTCACAACTCCTTTATCAATATAGAATATACAGTACACCCAAGATTTAACTGAATGAAAGACGAATATAACGAACATTGATCAACCCTATGAGCCCTGTACCTGATTCTGTTTATCGGTACTATATATATGCTCTGAACAAACTTCGTTTGTGGGGGTATAATGGGTGGGAACCATGTATTATTTAAAACTATCTAAGTCTAAGGGACACAACTCTGTCAAAGAACAGATTGGGATATTCACATGTATCTATATACCAAATTTCATTGAATGTGTACATCATTAGTAGAGATGATGAACGTAAACTGAATTATGACGGAACAACAGAAGTACAGATTGATGACAAGGGCTGACATTATGCTCCAGTCATTTCATAGTAAGAAAAAATGAATATTTACATACTTTTACTAACAAACCTGACATTTTCTATAGCAGTTGAGATTTTCATATCCAATTATGTCAGTGGTTCGGGGAAGTTATCCTCATCAATCAGCTAGACATCTCCAGTACCTTCTACCCTGCAAAATATTTTCTCACATTAAAGATTAAGTAAGCAAACATGGCCTCTTCTCGCCATAATAAAATACCTGTAGAACAAAATGTCTAAATCTACACATAAAATCCTTATGAACAAAAAGCTTCTTGAGAACTAATTCTTTTGAGCAGTTTCAGAGGAGTGGCGCTAAAAAACAGGACTGACAGACGAACCAGTGGACAGATCAAAAACATTACATCTTCAGCAACTCATTGTGTAGGGCAAAATGAACGACAATTACCAAACACTTGTTACAACAAACCCCACCCCTACCAACCCCATCCACGCACACTATATCATATACGGCCTGATTGTTTTCAAGACTTCATTCTTTACCCATGTGTAACCTCCAACAGTTTCACACTCAACAAGAGGTCCGTGGGCCACATCGGTCACATGAGTAAACCTGCCCTGCCATTCTTCAGCTGTTGCGATTTCTAAAACAATGTTTATCAATCTTTATTCCTATGGAAAAAAAATTACCCCATATTCATTGCGGCCCCAACTGAGCCTTAAAGGATCACACCATAACTGAAAATGAATTAGTATAACACAGATATGCCTAAACACAAATTTGACTAACACGACCTTGCTGTTCTAGAGTAAGACAAAGGTTGCAAGGTCATTGTATGATATGAAAGACTTAGCTGCAGAACTGTAGCTCACTAAAAATATTGCGACAGATCGGAGAGCTACAGATCCACCTCTATAAAAACCTTTGATTTCTGAATGAAAGACGAATATAACGAACATTGATCAACCCTATGAGCCCTGTACCTGATTCTGTTTATCGGTACTATATATATGCTCTGAACAAACTTCGTTTGTGGGGGTATAATGGGTGGGAACCATGTATTATTTAAAACTATCTAAGTCTAAGGGACACAACTCTGTCAAAGAACAGATTGGGATATTCACATGTATCTATATACCAAATTTCATTGAATGTGTACATCATTAGTAGATATGATGAACGTAAACTGAATTATGACGGATCAACAGAAGTACAGATTGATGACAAGGGCTGACATTATGCTCCAGTCATTTCATAGTAAGAAAAAATGAATATTTACATACTTTTACTAACAAACCTGACATTTTCTATAGCAGTTGAGATTTTCATATCCAATTATGTCAGTGGTTCGGGGAAGTTATCCTCATCAATCAGCTAGACATCTCCAGTACCTTCTACCATGCAAAATATTTTCTCACATTAAAGATTAAGTAAGCAAACATGGCCTCTTCTCGCCATAATAAAATACCTGTAGAACAAAATGTCTAAATCTACACATAAAATCCTTATGAACAAAAAGCTTCTTGAGAACTAATTCTTTTGAGCAGTTTCAGAGGAGTGGCGCTAAAAAAAACAGGACTGACAGGCGAACCAGTGGACAGATCAAAAACATTACATCTTCAGCAACTCATTGTGTAGGGCAAAATGAACGACAATTACCAAACACTTGTTACAACAAACCCCACCCCTACCAACCCCCATCCACGCACACTATATCATATACGGCCTGATTGTTTTCAAGACTTCATTCTTTACCCATGTGTAACCTCCAACAGTTTCACACTCAACAAGAGGTCCGTGGGCCACATCGGTCACATGAGTAAACCTGCCCTGCCATTCTTCAGCTGTTGCGATTTCTAAAACAATGTTTATCAATCTTTATTCCTATGGAAAAAAAATTACCCCATATTCATTGCGGCCCCAACTGAGCCTTAAAGGATCACACCATAACTGAAAATGAATTAGTATAACACAGATA
Organism: Ostrea edulis; assembly: GCF_947568905.1. Classification (NCBI taxonomy): domain Eukaryota; kingdom Metazoa; phylum Mollusca; class Bivalvia; order Ostreida; family Ostreidae; genus Ostrea; species Ostrea edulis. Next base: position 5,953,457 of record NC_079171.1, on the reverse strand, counting down.
TGCCTAAACACAAATTTGACTAACACGACCTTGCTGTTCTAGAGTAAGACAAAGGTTGCAAGGTCATTGTATGATATGAAAGACTTAGCTGCAGAACTGTAGCTCACTAAAAATATTGCGACAGATCGGAGAGCTACAGATCCACCTCTATAAAAACCTTTGATTTCTGGCACATAGTTGAGTCCTTATTTCATATTCTTCCATCGCTGTCTCATAAATATGATATCAAAGAAGAATATTTTAAAAATCTGACTGGAGGATTGACAGAAAATGATTGGTATTCAGGTCTCACCATCAACACATCTGCTAATATCGATTAACTTGGTTGCATAACTCAATGGATAAGATATTGGGTTACTGACACACAGATCCAAAATATGCGGTGTCTTTGTTATTTGTTGCAATGATTTTTTGAAAATCACGTCTTCTTTCTCCAAAATTGTAATTTTACATATTACATCTGTCTATCTTTCAGGATTAAATCATTTTGTGCTGATCTAAGATACTGTACTTTTTCAACGTTTCTTGAGCCACCTTCAGGTTGATCGATCCTTATGAGATGTCACAGGTTTTTTTGCAAACATCTTAATAAATTAAACTTTGCACATGGTAGAAATATATCTTTCTAAGGAATTTTATTAACTGGATATGCTAACAAATCTGGTAAACTATTAATACTGAAAAAGTTTATAATCTCCATAGATAATCAATTATTTATGGTTTTAAAAATGTTGTCAATGGCAATAACTCCTTTGCTGGAATTTCCTCTACTGGATGTCTATTATACATCGGTTTCCCTGATATCCACAATTAATCTATACATATTTATGAATTAGCAGTTTTACTTCAAACTCTTGTTAGTTAAATTTTGTCATTTAAACAAGTTCTTATCTATTTTCATTATTCTGTTTAACGAAAATGTGTGATTTTCTGATGTTGACGTATTCTTCTGTTTATGTATGTCTGACATCCTTCAAAAGGTGGCAACATGAAAGGTGAAGATAACATTACAACATAGATAGTAGGGCAAACACGGACCCCTGGCCATATACATACACATTTTCTTTGGTTATTAAGTAAATTAAACTGTATTGAGTTGAAATTAATAATGTTTCCCACTTTTAACCATGAATGTTAATAAGTCACATGTGGTTGGAGTTACCTTAAAAGGATTACCCTACATATTACCACGAATAACTTTGATCCCTTATTGTGACCTCAATCTTGAGGACATGAGAATTATGACTTGAACGATTTTCAATGTACTTTATCATTTCTTTATGTGGTTCCTGCAAAGATAATTTTAAAAGGTTTACCCTATGTAATCAAATGTAAAACTTTGATGCCCTATCATTACCCCACCATACCCTCTGGAGCCATGACTTCAAAAAGTTCGAATCATCTACACTATATCAGGAAGCTTTCGTGTGAAAATTTTAACTTTTCTCACCCAGCGATTCTTGAGAGGATTTTAAAAGATGTGCTTTAAATATTTGCTTGAAGAACTTTGATCCCCTATTGTGGTCCAAACATACCCTTTGTGGTCAATGATAACAAACTTGAATCTGCATTATCTCGCGAAGTTTAAAAGTCAATTTCAACTTTTTTGTCCAATACTTCTTGAGAAGATGTTTTAAATGACCCCACCATACTTTTGAATTTTCGTGATTATCTCCCCTTTCCAGGGGAGTTGGCTCTTTATTTGAACAAATTTGAATTTCCTTCACCCAAGGATGATTTGTACCATGATTGTTTGAAATTAACCCATTGGTTCTGAACAATATGAAAATGTGAAAGTGAGTTTACAGACAGACAGATGGACAGATAGAACGTGATAAGAAAAAGCTAACAATTAAACGTACTGTCCAAGTAAACAGTCTACATGCTCTGAACCACTCGATGAAGGATCTAATCAACGCAAAACGAATTTAAAATATAATCGTATGGATACATATTCTATATAAAATATCAAAGGATTACTATCGTTTTTTATGAAAGTGGAGCTTCATACATATTTAAAATTGATCAAGAATCTATTCATGAATTAGCATAGTTTTCCGAGGAATGCACAGCGTGGTTAAGGTGTCCCGTGGAAAACTGATGTAATGTACTTCAAAAATTCGCGAAATTATCGGTCGTTGATGTGACGTCATAATCACCGACTTATGCTGTGTTCACTTTCCACTGAAATTGTTTAATGTTGGTTGATTTTGATATATTCCTGATTTTAAAAACATCATATAGAGGTTTTCTTACTATGAAATTGTAAATAAGATTTCCAAAGTATCTATATATAGGATATTTTAATCTCTAAATAAAATTTCTACGCATGCGCACTATGAGTATTATCGAAATCGCTGTCGAAAATGCTCTTGTCGGTTGGGGGCAGGTGCGAGCACATGGCATTGTGGATTATGAGGAAAAAACAGACGTAAAAAGGGAAAGAAATTATATGAAGATGGAAATAAGGTAAGCATATGCTTTTATGTTATTTTCAAGGTTAAGCATGTATCAAATTACCACACAATATAAGTAAATAACCCATCTCTGCGTGGTGAAAACTCGTACTCGTAGGCCTATGTACGGAATTTTCAGCCAAGAACATGCTCTATCATCTCGCTACTTAATAATCTTGTTTTCTGTCTTATATTTAACTATTAATAATACTCTGTTAGCGTAATTCTTAAGTTTCTTATTTACAAAGATGCCGTTATAAAATTATTATAACGAGGGAGATTGGGGCAGCAAAGTTTGATTTTGTTTTCCTCTCCGTTGATAGGTTGTGCTCACACTGCACACCAAACTGAAAGTCCCGTTTTGTTGTCAACACTGTAAATTTAAAAGGGTTTTATTAACAATACACATGGAACCTTTTCAGTGTTTTATTGACATCAACACTGATCAAAGTTGTTTAAAAGAAAGTGTGGGATTTCCAACTTGTTTCGTTTTATCTGGTCATTTATACAGTTGACATCCTTGCTGTGTTAAAATTTCAAGCAATTACAAAGCGAGGATATATGAAAATGCGACTAAATAGTAACATGTTCTTTAATGCAAAGCATGTATACATACATGGCAGATGTTCAATGCTGGCATGTTGGACATAACTGACACACAGGTAATACATATAAAATGACAATACGTCTGAAAAGTTACATGGTTTGACTTGTGTGAGTGTCTCAGTGCGGGAAACCTGCTCATGCGCAAAGTCGGGCTTCACTAAGCACGACCTGTCGATTTATCGACACCAAACTCGACTACAATACATACAAGTTCATTAGTTGCATAAAACATAAAAAGGAAATCCAAAATTGGTCAACACATGCTTACATTAGCCTTAGGGAATTTGTCTAAATTCCACTGCATTCTCAATTCCATGTGTGTCTTGTTATGTGGTCTATTCCTTAACTTTGATAAATTGAAAAACATACATGTACACAACAACACGGGTACCTCGGATAATGGCTCACGAGTTTTTCTAGATTTTTAGTAAGTGATGGGAGTGCTCAGATAAAAATATTTTTCAACTTGAATAATAAAATCATTAAAGGATGATTTTTAATATGCCAAAGACTTATGTTTGTTTGCCCTAAAAATGCATTCGCCCTAGATGCATTTCATTCATAAAGACCTATTCCGTTTGTCCTAAAACTTGTTAGCCCAAGGTCCATTCGCACTATCTTTATGTTGAATTTCTTCACGAAATTGTCTCGGTCGTACTTCTCTGTTGTTGACCTCTGCCAACCCTCACAGTTTTGGTGTAAGACATACTAGTCTATTTTAGAGCGGAAAATACGCCTTACGATTTCACTATACATCTTACGATTTTCGCTTATTTGACGTTTGAAAGTTTTAGAGTTGTTCGTCATTGGGTTTTACTTAGTTATTAGTATGTTTGTTTGCATGGCCGATATATATACAAAATTTCGATCATTTTAATGCTTTGCAATTATATAGCTTTTTCTGATACACGACATATTTTTTGTGTTGTAAAGCGTAAATTTAAACTTTCTGGTACTTTCTGTCAGAGCGACTCAAAGGTCAATCTTGTGCTGTGGAGTAAACATTAGGCCTACATATGTAGCTAATACATATCTTCTGTTATCAAGATTATTTGCAAACTCAACCTTGCGTTTTCAAATTTGATTATTAAAGTACATAAGAACCAAGATGGTGATTTCTCATGTAGTCCGTATGTCCTTGCGCATTGCAGTGTTGATACAATGGCAGTTAAAAGTGCTGAAGGTAAAACTGAAGTAAATGTAATAAACAGAAAATTCAATGTTGTTGTTGGATATATAATATATTTCACTCATGGGACAGGATGTTTTCTATATTTTTATAAGTGTGAATACATACAAGATTATAAAAAGAATCATGTCTCAAGAGTGAAATAAATTCTATATATCATATAACTAGTAATGTACCAGCCCTGATACACCTATCTTGGATAGGGTGAGGCACAGTGCTCCCACTGGACCAGAATTCCCTTTCGCCACTTTTTCGGGGAACGGCGCGGCACAAATAATCACATGCTTTACAATTATTTCCATCATATTATATATTATTTTATTCATTACACTTATTTTAGCATTTTGAATCAGTTACATTACTTAATCATATCCAGTTACCATACCTAAACACTTCTTTCTGAAATAATAGGAAGTTGATTTGTTGGATAAATTCCATTATGGAAATCAAAATGCAGATAATAAATCATATAAATATTAACTTCATGATGCTACACCCCTCAGTGACAACACTGTGTACATTGCCGGAAATACAGATGTCACAAAACATCAAGCCCAATTTAGAGTCGTATCTCAACCATTCCCTATTAAATTTCCGTTTTTGTATGGAAGGTTTTGCAATTTGGACACAATCAGATGTTTAAGCAGGTGGGGTTGACTGTAAAGCCAAACATAGTTATTTTTTTTAATTTTAGACTGACTAGGGTCAGAAGCTACAAGTTTAGTGTCAAAATAGAATAGGGTGCATAGTCTTATGAAATTAGCATTTTTATACTGTTGCGCACCGAACTTCAAAGAAAATTATTTATTAAAATTGCTATGTCCATATCAATGGTGACCAACCCCATTGTTTATGAAATATTCGAACTAAAATCAAACACATCAAAATCAAAATCTTGTAAGCAACGAGTTTGGCCGCAAAAACAAACAATTGATGTATTCATGTATATACATTATACACAATAATACGGACAATTTAATTACCGGTCGGTTCTCTGGTTAAGAATTGACATTAATGTGGAGATGATTGAAAAACGATAATGAATAAGACTTTAAATGTTAAACAATTGACCACAGCAGGGTACACGGCTGTCCGATGTACTTTATTACATACTCACTGACTTTTTTGCAGCCATAAATTACCTGAGGCTTTGACCAGATCTGTGTGCACTGGAGCTACGCGAGATTTCCGGTCGCACACGTTGACTGAATAAACAGATTTTGACTGCATAAACAAACAGGCGATAATGTGTCACTGACAAAGGATTTAAAATACAATTTATTGCAAAAGGGGATTTTCACCACTTTCAATTTTTTTTCGCCATTTTTGAAAAAAATTCGCCATTGGCGAAAATGGCGAAGCCCAGCTCGAACACTGGTGAGGCAGCTGCAAGTAGGTAGGGCTGTCTCGCCCTAAGGGCCGAGATATCTATGTCTTAGTCCGTTGTCAAGGGGCTGTCTCGCCCTCAAATTTCAAATGGCTATTTTTTCTTTAATCTTTTGAAATATATCATAACTACATGAAAAAATGATGTTAGACACAATTTTTTTCAAATATAATACTTTCTCCCACGACAAAATTTAATTTAAGCAGAAAAATTAAATAAAAACGTTTTCAAAAATGGCGCTAAATTGCAGCGAGTATCTAAGCAAAGGGGGTAACCCAAGTAACAATTGTTTATTTAGAACAATAACACGTGTAACTTCATTTAAAAACAATCAACGTTCTAGGCGACAGAAAACAGTAGGAGGATTATGAAGGGTGATACTGAAGTATTTTCAGAAATTCCCGGTCCTAATGGAGATAAAATGTTGGACTTGGCAATAAAACGAAAAAAGCAGAACCATTGTTTACCGACGTATTTCAACGACTTATAGATGCTAAACAGATGGGAAACGGTAAAAGAAAAAACTTACTTCAGTATATGGTAACATTCCCTAAGCAAAGAAAATAGCAGCATCAGATCTGTAAACATTCCCGTTCATACGATGACGCCACGTAAACAAAGTTCTACAACTCTTACAAATTATATGAAATAATGAAAACGGACGAGTTTGGTAAATCCGAAAAAATAAATAAAAATAATTCAATTATTTCCAATTTTAGTATTAATTAGCAAGCCCCTAGGAGCTGCTTAATAGGGTATACATGTACATGAACAACACAGCGATAGATATGACAAGTTTCTCAGCCAAGCAGTTCAGTTTCTAGACCACATGAGGGGATGTCCATAATTAATCATCCAATTATCGTGACCAGCAATGGAATAAAGTTACAAAACCTAGACTTTAGCATGTTTCACAATGCCAATAGTACTGGAAACATAACCATTAAAGTAAACTCACTGAAAGAATGAAATAGTCAAATATCGTTGTACAGTATACCATGTATTTATGTTTGGGTCAATCTCCCCCCCCCCCCCCCCCCCCCCCGAGTGATCTCAGGGCCAATCCCAGTTCCGAGATCATCATTAGAGTGTGATATTCTATATATCCAACAAGGAAGACATTGAATATACTATATTTACCTTCTGTTAATCTGAGTGTACCAGATATAGCTGCAATAATGTAACCCTCTCCATTTTTTTTATGGCCTGTCCAGAAAATGTCAGAATAAAAAAATCGAATACGGCTAAATTATTGCAGCTATACCATATCATTTGAATCAAGTATGCTGAATGCTAAGGAAAGATGAAAAGAAAGACGATAATAAGTTTTTTGTCTTATATCATGTATATGTAAATTATTCAATTTACACTACAGTATCATTCATTACTCAAAGCCATTATAGATGTAAATACATTGACCAGTGTCTTAGAAGAAGTTCAGAATAAGTAATTTTCTGTTCAGTTTCATCGTTGTTTTTCTTCTGTATCTGTTCCTTTAGTTCTCGGTGTAATTTGCTTATTCTTATTTGTATGAGGGCAAGTATTCTTTCGTATTGCTTTTGGAATGATCTGTCAGTTTGTACCAGTCTCTTATACTTTTTATATTCGCATGTCTCGGGTGTTTGGCCAAGTAGAAACATGATTAGATCTTCAGTGGTGTGTTTTGAGGCTAAACAAGAAACAAAAGCAGGTATTCAATTTCAGGATATAAAATATGGTACATGCATGTGCACATAAAAATAAAACTGATATTAATTGCCATGTGTAAGGTTGAATATTGTTAATATATATCATGCTATAATTTTTAGAATGCCAGCAGGAATGTTTTACCATTAATTTAAAGTACATAGAAAAGAAGAGATAAATAAATGCACTTTTCTGAACATTGTTGATCAAGCTTCATTCAGGTCATGCATTAAGAATTTCGACTTACATTTCTGAACAGGCATATTGATTGGCATTTTGCTATCGGACTCTGATTTAGCAAATAATTTTCTTTTGCATCCACGTTTCACTGTAAGAAATACAATGTACACATATCAGATCATGCTAGATTCATGCTTGTTTGAATAGAAGTTTACATTATGAAACCTTTAATAACATAATCAATTATCATTTGGCCAAAATAGAATATGTTTGTTTCCTAACCCTACCTATGTTTTTGCTGCCAACGCTAAATATTTTATTGATGATAAATATAGGATAATAATAATAATAATGCACCAAAGCGCAAGGCCAACAACATTTTTTTCTTCAGGCAAGTGAAATTGAGTTCGGGCATGTGGATTTCCTGAAAATGGTTGCCCGAATGGCTTGTGGTTTGCAAATCTTAATATCATTGACTGAAAATATATAAAATGGTCATTTCTTTGTAACGTCAAAAATGGTGTAAGAATTAAAATTTATGTAATAGGTGGTATCCAGTCTTGAGTTTTCGTGAAGACTGGATATCTACTGGATAAAGGAGTAAACGTGCAGTAAATTGTGTGTGTACACTTTAACTACTATTCATCTTCAAAATGTTTGAAAAGTATAATTTGTAATGCATCTAGACCGGGATTTGAACCTGCGCCGACCAGAGGTGAGAGGACGTGTGATTTTGAGCGCAATGCTCTAACCACTCGGTCACGGAGGGCCCCCGATTATGGAGAGTGAAATAGGAAACGTACATATATATCTCATTTTGGTCGATGTGGTATTAATGATTATTGCTTGTCGTGCTGTAGGATGTATACCTTTTGAGCATGTTGAGGGTTGTTCCATTCTACCTTCACGATTTCTGTACCTTTTTTTTTTTCTCTATTTCTCTTTGTACTTTCTGAAATAAGCATAAATCTTCAGAGCATTGTTCCTTTTTCTTTCAGGAAGCCCTGGGCATAAAGAAGTTCTGGTAATTGTATGAAGATGGATCCTGTATATATATAGGTTTGGGTTTGGAGTTTCCTTTTATTTAATACTCTGGCTAGTATTTAAATGTAAAGAAAGAAAAAATAAAGAATAAATAAAATCATTAAGGCAGTAAAAAGTGTAATATGATTACACCTAACCTAAATGATCAAAGGAAATGTGATTTTGTCATTATCTCTTTTTATGTAGTACATGACACAATTAATTGCTAATAAGTAATGAAATGGTATGAGTATTTGTAATTGTATTTTATTCTTCCCTCTTCCAGAAGGATACATATTGTTTTTGGTAGGGCTGAAACGATACGCCGCCTTCACGATACGATACATATTGCAATACTTATGCCACGGTTCAATATTTTCAATACAATGCAATTTACAGAAGAAACTAATAATAATATCGAAGAAAAAGTTAATTACCAAGATTCAAAATCTTAATTTTAAAAGCAAACTATTTCCAAACTGCCAAACAGTAAGACACCTGTTGGCTCTGCAGTTTAAACTAATAAAGTTCATTATTATTTTCATCAACCTCAAGGCAAACAACATTCTGAACTCTATGCAACGCCATTTTGTCCCTCATACAGGTAAAAATAATAAGTACAGGCCGAGTCTGATGTATTTTACTAAACCTGTTTGTATTAAACACATCGAATAAATAATCAAGGGCATGATTAATCGAACATTGAATCAAGCGTTTATATTGAACAGTATCGATATTTCGGTGAATTGTTTCAGCCTTAGTTTTTGGTTAATTTAACAGTACTTCCAATATAACATTGAAGTTTTTGCAATTTAGGAAAATGTATGAAAGGCGGTGTACCATCAGGATTGCTATGATCAGACGCATTCTGGAAGATAGGATTATCCAACTCCGAATTCCTTGATGCAAGGTAAGGGGCTGTAAATGAAAAGAGATAATACATGAGTAACCATGGTAAACATTTTAGTCCTACGTTTCATTGGTAATGATACAAACTTTGTTCAATATACTTACGATCACCATCATCAGTATTTCTTGGCCTTAAGTGGTCTTCAAGATAAACATCTATGATAAACAAAGACACAAATAGGTGACTCATGACCCAAGGATAGACATTAAGTTTTTATCTCACTTCGTATTAAAGGACTGTTACTATTATCCACAAATTGAAAGAGTGTGGGATTGTAGGGCGACTTGAGACTTGTGACTTACCATCAGGATATCTAAGCAGTGCCACATCCTGGAAAGTTTGTTCGACAGCTGTGGTTGATGCAGGATTGGTGTCTGTAATTCGTAGTAAAAGACTGTTACTATTATCCACAAATTGATAGAGTGTGCAGTTGTAAGGAGACTTGAGACTTGTGACTTACCATCAGGATATCTGGGCAATGCCACATCCTGGAAGGTTTGTTCGGCAGCTGTGGTTGATGCAGGATTGGTGTCTGTAATTCGTAGTAAAAGACTGTTACTATTATCCACAAATTGATAGAGTGTGCAGTTGTAAGGGGACTTGAGACTTGTGACTTACCATCAGGATATCTAAGCAGTGCCACATCCTGGAAGGTTTGTTTGGCAGCTGTGGTTGATGCAGGATTGGTGTCTGTAATTCATATTAAAGGACTGTTACTATTATCCACAAATTGATAGAGTGTGCGATTGTAGGGGAACTTGAGACTTGTGACTTACCATCAGGATATCTGGGCAGTGCCACATCCTGGAAGGTTTGTTCGGCAGCTGTGGTTGATGCAGGATTGGTGTCTGTAATTCGTAGTAAAAGACTGTTACTATTATCCACAAATTGATAGAGTGTGTAGTTGTAAGGGGACTTGAGACTTGTGACTTACCATCATGATTTATTCAATGCTGTAATAGTATGTTTAGCTCACCTGAGCCAAAGGCTCAAGTGAGCTTTTCTGATCAAAATTTGTCCGTTGTGTGTCAGTGGCGTCGTCGTCGTAAACTTTTCAGATTTTTTTTATCCTTCTCAAGAACCACTGAACCAATTATAACCAAACTTGACAAAAGCATCCTTGGGTAAAGGGCTTTCAAGTTTGTTCAAATAAAGGGCCATGTCCCCTTTAAAGGGGAGATAATCACAAAAAAGCAAAAATAGGGTGGGGTAATTTAAAAATCGTCTCAAGAACCACTGGGCCAGAGGAGCTGAAATTTTCATGAAAGCTTCCTGACATAGTTGTGTACGATGTTGATCCTGTAGTGTATTTTCAACGCGTCTGACATATCTTAAATATTCTGTCATTATTTACAGTTTTGTCCACAATGCCATCATTTAACAATTGATCAAAATACTGCCACCTTTTAGGATTTTGACGACATTTCGTTTAAACGGGTTTCTAATAATGATTCTATTATTAAAACTAAACCCGAACGGAAAAATGGAACCGAACCCGACCCGAACAACATGACCCTGTGGTGTCTATTTGAGGGTTTTCTGTTGTGATATAAAGTACTATATGACTACATAATGATTTTCCTCCAATTCTTAGCATTTGTACATCATGGATTGTTTAGCACAATCATCTCTTAGCAATGACTATTTATATCCATATTGGATATGTACATGTAATTTAAATGGCAGTTGTCATAACTTAATCAAATTTATTCACTTTACACAAGTATAATCCTGCTAAAAGAAGTGTGCATATGCGAACTCACACACATGATGTTCATCATCCTTGATTACTATCTTGCTCCTTCAAGATACCTATTCCCGTTGACAATGAAGTGCAAGTCGACTCTCAGGCCCTTCAGGCCTTTGATTTTCTAGTTATCTAGTGATGCTTTAAACTAATAGTCAGGTGAATGATAAAGCATATGGATCTCTTGCTTTTATTTAAAGGGAAGGTAAATTATTGATTATTTATGTAAAAATATATGATACCTTTGTGTTTTGGACAGATGTACATAATCTTCCCATTGTTATAGGTTTTCAACCGGTGAAGAGGAAGGGGCAATTTTCCACAGGCATACTGATCGATGCATTTTGTCCACTGCTGCTTGATCCACATCCTCTCCTGATTCAATGATGTTGAGCGGAAGTGATGTAAATGTGGTCCCTGTGTTCTGTTGCAGTCATCATCTGGACCATCAAAGAATCGCATACCCTCATCATCTGTAGTCCACCAGATGGTGTGTCCAGGAAGAATGAAATCTGAGATACGTTCCAGGTGACTTTGAACCAGCAATGGAAATTTGTGTATCATAGTTGCTGTGATTATCGTTTGTTTCTGTGGAGGAAGTAATTTGGCCTGTTTGCTTATAGTAGAATTCTGTTTTGTTATAGTTTCTGAAGGGTCATTGTTCGAGGAATGGAATTGGAATCTCAGCATTGCATTGTCTACAATGTATGATGGTTGTCTGTTCGTTGTGTTCTCAGAAATACGTCTCAAAGTCCCGAAGGAACGCTCCTCCTGTTTTGGCACAATAGATTTTAAGTTGAGGATTCGAGCAGTTTCAGGGACATGGATAGTTATGCTGTGGAAATGATTTCCATAAAATTTTCTTGACGTAATCTTTTGTGGTGTTCCTATAACCATTTTGCAGAGAAAGCCAAACAGGAAACATTGGTTATACAGTCGCAGTAGTTGTTTCTGAGAACGCGTGCTGTAACCAGAGTAGCATATGGTGACTATATCAACAAGGGAATTTACAAGTTTAGGGACGTTTTCATCCAGTTTTCCTTCTTCAAATTTCACCAATGTGAATTTGGCAAGTTTTACTGCATATAGTCTTGCATCTGACCCCTTTACTTGATTCTTGTTGCCAATTGCTGTGTCGCTGAATGAAATAAAATCTTGTTTGTTGAGTTCTCCAACATGGTTTGGTAATTCTTGAATAAGATTTTGAATAACGTTGGTCAAATCATGCAGTGGCTCACATGCTAATACTTCATACCTTTCAATGTTGAGTGCTTTTGTTGTTTTTAAAGGATCTTGACAACAGAGGGCTGGTGGTCTAATTATGCCATGCATTATTTCAGTCAACTTTTCCTGTACCGAGTTTTTCTTCTCATCTTGTGGCCAAATTCTCCTGCTCTCTAACTCCTCAATGATGTCACTTTTCTTCAATCCTTGAAATGGATTTACTGTCCCAGATGCAATCTTTTGCCAGGCTTGACCAGCTACAACATGTGTTCTTCTTTCTTCTAGTGTCAATGGATCTGTTGTGTAGCAAGAAATGAAGTTGTTGTGTTCAGTGCTACGTACACCACAGAGACAACTGAATTTTCCTCCCCTCTGTTGACCACTTTCGAATTGTCTGGCTGGGTTATCACCAGTGAATACTCGCAGGATAGGTTTGATGTTTATGATCTGGGACAAATCTTTCAGATCTTCCAGTCTTGATTCTGTGTAAGTCAGTTGTTCTTTATCACTGCTCCCTGTAAAAAATCAATGCAGCAGTTCAATTTCAGTTACTCCATAATAAGGCCTTAAAGTACAACTTTCTATGCAATAAAGCTTAAGTTTCACTGAAGTATATTCTAAGACATATGTGCATATGTACCAGGCATGTTATAATGGATATAGTATGAATCGTGTAAAAAAAAATTGCTGTTGAATTTTGACTGTTTATTTTATTTTATTTAAATTATTATTATTACAGGTATATACTTTTTACATGAATTTTTTTTTCATTATTATTTATTCAGACTTTAAATATATACTGTTGATTTTTTTAGGGTAAATGATACTGCTAAAATGATTAGAGGATTTGGACTAAGAGTTTTAGATGTCATAGACTAGCTGAGAAGTGTAATCTAGGTTCCTAGTACATGTTTCGTTTACTGGTTGCATTGTTTGGATCTTGAATTAAACTTGTGTCATGTCTTTAAAGACATTTGTGTAACATATGGGGTCATGTGCTTGTATGTTTTTTACAGAAATGCAACAAACCTTGAATTTGTATGATTTTTACACAATGTCGGTTGCAGCTACTTTGATTGTGACATTTGAATCCACATATTTATTTATAGACTAGCATATATATATATATATATATATATATATATATATATATATATATATATATATACTTCCTGAAAATGTATTGATATCTGATATCCTTTCATGTGATGCTTCCTGTTGGAATTCATAAATGAGTATTTTTCGTTTTGAATACATCTCTATAGGGAAAAGTATATTATGGGAAATGTTTACCAATTTTGTTATTTTCCTAGTCTGTGATTCATATGAAGGAATATTAATTTTAATTCCTGAATTTGTTTTCAGATAGTGTAGAAAATAATATTTTCTAGTTTATTTAGAGGTTTTGCAATTTCGATTTGAACAAAACTATGTACCTGATATTCCAAAGATATAAAGCTGTGGTCTCTCCACAACTGACTGTACATTGATAGGTTTCCTCTCTGGGTATTTTGAATGGTATTCCTGGTCTGTGAGGAAATTGATAGGGTCGTAGAGAAAACATGTCATGAAGCTAACATACGAGTGATTTAAAATGTTTGAATGGTCATGCCACATTTTCAGTTTCCATTCACTCTGAAGTTGCTGAAAATATTCTCTGATATCTGTTACATTGTAATGGTTTTCTTGGATTTTTCTTCCAAATTCTTCAAGATGTTCAACAGACATTTCTTTAAAGTCAGTTTTTCTTATAACTCCTGCTTTGTCCAATCTTTTAAATTCATCCTCTACAATTTTGGGTAATGGAATTTTTCTGCCATGTATGTGTGTGGTTTTTTCTTCCAGTTCACCTTCTTTGTTAAGTAAATTTGTCTTGTAGGGTTTTGGTGCTAATTTCTCTCCAATATAGAATTTCTTTTTCTCGAGATGACTTCTTATAATTGACTTGAAATCTTTAGCTGACCTTTGTGTTGGAATTGTTAATTTGTTGCCGATTTTTTTCTTTCTTCTTCTAATTCTTCTGAGGTAGTCCTTGTCCTTGAGAGAGTGTAGGCCTTTTGAAATGGCATATTGTTTCAACACTTGGCCAGCATTTCCAGGAGTCTTGCCTTTGACTTTAATTTTAGTTTTCTCTGCGAGTCTTGTCCAATTGATAGGTCTGCTTTCAGGAATGGCTGAAAGTGCCTCAGAAATTGCTACCTGATCGATGCTGTATGATTGGAAGGGTCCATGATGAAATTTCGGCTTCACACTATTTTCTTTTTCTTTTTGCATTCTTTTCCGTACCTCCTCAGCACACAGTTCAGATGGCAAGAAACCAGTTGCAAAGCGATCCCTGTCGTGTTGTTTATACGACTTGCCGGAAGCCAGGAAGTATTCTAAATTAGTGTCCCCTTCCCTCTGTGATGTTTTTGTTTTTTGATGAGAGTTTCTGATTTCATCGCTTGTCTGTTTTCTTTTTTCTTCAGGTGTTTGTTTCGGTGTCAGGTTCAAGCTTTGTCCAATGATGGATGTGAAATTTTGGCCTGTTTTTTCTTCAAACACTGGTTTTATTGTGTTTATGATAGTTCTTGCAACATTTATTGACCCTTTCACAGTTTTGGGTTGACCTAAAGCGCCCATAAGCATGTCTGTCATGTCATGACACAAAGAAACTGCTTCCTGTCTGTCTTTGCCAAAAGATGCATGCAGTGATGACAAATCATTTTCAAAATTACATGGCTTGCAGTTTTCAAGAGAATGACGTAATTTTTCTTTGTGAGGTAATTTCTCCCAACTTTGTAGACAAAAGCCTTCCACAAACCTTGTTTTTTCATTATTTTTGTTGTAGCCTTTGAAATATTTTGATTCTGTTATGTATTTTTGAAGAAGTTGTATCCGCTTCTGAAAGACGGCCGCTGGGATTTGCATTTTTGGATATTTGTACATGATTTTGTTGTACACATTATGTCGATAAGAATTGGAGGGGTATGCATTACCATTTGGAATATTGTTTGCATTTTCTTCATTGTTCTTCTCCCACCAGGCCACTGTTTTTGAATCTTTTGTTGACCTTGCAAGGATAATTTTTGCAAAGTTGCAAAAATTCATTTTTACACTAACACTGTCTCTAGCATTATTTCAACTTTTCCTGTACAGAGTTTTTCTTCTAGGGTTGATGTTTATGATCTGGGACAAATCTTTCAGATCTTCCCACCTTGATTCTGTTCAAGTGAGTTGTTCCTTATCACTGCTCCCTGTAAAAAAATCAATGCAGCAGTTCAATTTCAGTTTACTCCATAACAAGGCCTTCAAGTACAACTTTCTATGCAATAAAGCTCAAGTTTCACTTAAGTACGGTTAGGATTTTGGCAAACTTTGTATGTGTTGTCCTTGAAATCTTCTACCACACAAGTTTTTACTATATAACACTGTATAAGGCATTGATTCTCATGTGCTATTAATTTCTCATGTATACACTTGCTTGCGACTACTAATAGTTTAACCTGTATTGCTAATATTCACTGTTGGGATATGGGCAAACTTGGTATGTGTTGTCCTTGAAATCATTTATCTCACAAGTTTATATGCACTGTATAACACTGTCTAATGCATTGATTCTCATGTGCTATTGATTTCTCATGTATACACTTGCAACTACTAGTAGTTTAACCTACATCTTTGTTAGTATATTGGCCTACTTTGTATTTGTTGTCCTTGAAATCATCTATCTCACAAGTTTATATGCACTATATATCATTGTCTAATGCATTGATTATTGTGTCTTAATAATTTCTCATATATACACTTGCAACTACTAATAGTTTAACCTACATTTTTGTTAGTATATGGGCCTACTTTGTATTTGTTGTCCTTGAAATTATCTATCTCACAAGTTTATATGCAATCTATAACACTGTATAATGCATTGATTCTTGTGTCCTATTAATTTCTCATATATGCACTTGTTTGCGACTACTAATAGTTTAACCTGTATTGCTAATATTCACTATTGGGATATGGGCAAATTTTGTATGTGTTGTCCTTGAAGTTATCTATCTCACAAGTTTATATGCACTATACAACACTGTCTAATGCATTGATTCTTGTGTCTTAATAATTTCTCATATATACACTTGCTTGCAACTACTAATAGTTTAACTTGTATCTCTGTTAAAACTTTGTATTTGATGTCCTTGAAATCCGCTACCACACAAGTTTTTTCTATTTAACATTGTCTAATGCATTGATTCTTGTGTCTTACTAATTTCTTGTATACACTTGTTTCAAATTTACTAATAGTTCAACCTGTATCTCTGCTAATATTCATGGTTAAGATTTAGGCAAACTTGGTATGTGTTTTCCTTAAAATCATCAATCTCACAAGTTTATATGCACTATACAACACTGTCTAATGCATTGATTCTTGTGTCTTAATAATTTCTCATATATACACTTGCAACTACTAATAGTTTAACCTACATCTTTGTTAGTATATGGGCCTACTTTGTATTTGTTGTCCTTGAAATCATCTATCTCACAAGTTTATATGCACTGTCTAATGCATTGATTTCTTGTGTCTTAATAATTTCTCATATATACACTTGCTTGCAACTACTAATAGTTTAACCTGTATCTCTGTTAAAACTTTGTATTTGTTGTCCTTGAAATCCGCTACCACACAAGGTTTTACTATTTAACATTGTCTAATGCATTGATTCTCGTGTCCTACTAATTTCTTGTATACACTTGTTTCAAATTACTAATAGTTTAACCTGTATCTCTGCTAATATTCACTGTTAGTATTTAGGCAAACTTAGTATGTGTTGTCCTTGAAGTTATCTATCTCACAAGTTTATATGCACTATACAACACTGTCTGATGCATTAATTCTTGTGTCTTAATAATTTCTCATATATACACTTGCAACTACTAATAGTTTAACCTACATCTTTGTTAGTATATGGGCCTACTTTGTATGTGTTGTCCTTGAAATCATCTATCTCACAAGTTTATATGCAATCTATAACACTGTCTAATGATTCTTGTGTCCTATTAATTTCTCATATATGCACTTGCTTGCGACTACTAATAGTTTAACCTGTATTGCTAATATTCACTGTTAGTATTTAGGCAAACTTAGTATGTGTTGTCCTTGAAGTTATCTATCTCACAAGTTAATATGCACTATACAACACTGTCTAATGCATTGATTCTTGTGTCTTAATAATTTCTCATATATACACTTGCAACTACTAATAGTTTAACCTGTATCTTTGTTAGTATATGGGCTTACTTTGTATTTGTTGTCCTTGAAATCATCTATCTCACAAGTTTATATGCACTATATATCATTGTCTAATGCATTGATTCTTGTGTCATACTAATTTCTTGTATACACTTGTTTCAAATTTACTAATAGTTCAACCTGTATCTCTGCTAATATTCATGGTTAAGATTTAGGCAAACTTGGTATGTGTTTTCCTTAAAATCATCTATCTCACAAGTTTATATGCACTATATAACACTGGCTGATGCATTGATTCTTGTGTCCTATTAATTTCTCATATACACACTTGCTTGCAACTACTAATAGTTAAACCTACATCTTTGTTAAAACTTTGTATTTGTTGTCCTTGAAATCCGCTACCACACAAGGTTGTACTATTTAACATTGTCTAATGCATTGATTCTCGTGTCCTACTAATTTCTTGTATACACTTGTTTCAAATTACTAATAGTTTAACCTGTATCTCTGCTAACATTCACTGTTGGGATAGGCAAACTTTGTATGCGTTGTCCTTGAAATCAGCCATCACACAATTTTAGTTCAGCACCAAATGCATATATATCGGTATAGATATACTAAATGGGTGGGAAAAAATTATGCAATTAAAAAAAAATTTTTTTTTTGCTGTTTTGTAAACCTTAGAGGATTTCCACCCCCCATGAAAATTGGATTTATTTATTTCTATAACAATATTAAAAAAAAATAAATGTTCTTCAAATGAAAATAATTTTGTTTGATAAAATATATTTGAGTATCTAAAAAAAAAAATTCAGTGATTTTCAATTGTCTAATACGCACTGATATTGCAGAACGCATGCATACTCGTGATGACATGTTTGTAAACAATGACGCTAGGCCCATAACGTAACATTATGCATTACAAACATGAAAGTGTATACATATATTGTTGTTTATTTCACTCAATTTTCATTAACACTCCTTTTATACCTTTTAAGATTTATTTTTGCATTCCAATACATGTATAGAATAATGAAATATAAATAAAAGAAATGTTTGAAATATGGAGAAGTATTTGTTGTTGTTTCTTCGTACGGCAATATTGAGAAATACAGTTTTGTTACCATCAAAGAATTCATTGAGACAACGCCAGAAAATTTCCATTTTTTAATTTTTTAAACACAATGGTGCATTGATAGAATGAAGAATATATGCACTTCATGAAAAGGAATAACAACTGTGTAAATTGGCGCTGGCATTACTCTTGTAAACCGGTTAGGGATTACGTCCCCTGAGTTCTGAGTCATTCGAGCGTTTTAAACTCGTGAAAACAAACGAAAAAACGTGAGACTGCAAAAAGAATGGGCTAGCGTAAGTGAATGCTAAGAGATTGCGAACAATAATGCTGACAAATGATAAGTAAAAATACTTTAGAATACGAATTGTGTTTGGGTTTGTACGTTTATCGTCTTGTATTCCATATTTTTAACAAAAATGAGGAGGTGCCCCCCCCCCCCCCCCCCTCTTCCATTGACACGAGAGGTATTTTTGGGGGGAAAACATTGAAATGTCCATTTCATACAGACCCAAGCGAATTTGATTTTATTTAAGTCGTTTTACACCCAATGATATATTTTTCTGCACTTGAATGCAAGTCTTTGCGTTGCGCTAGGACGATTTAGTTAAGGCACTTTGATGACTATAAATATACGGTCACGTGACCCTGGATCATGTGATTTGACTGCCAGCTGTGTAAATCATTAGACTGACGATTTCTCTAACGGAAATTGAATGCAATCGCGGAGAAAATTATTATGAAGTGAAATAATTATGATTTATTTTCAAGTGTTTTTTCTCTATAAATTTGATATGGTACACCTTAACTGCACTGCGTGCTGATATGAGAAAACAATTGGATCATCCTGTCCCTACAATATGCACACCTGCAAATGACGGTGAAGTCTTGTTAAAAAAAGTTTCAAAATTATCGGATAAGCCATATAGGGGCAGAAGTGTTTACAAGTTTTTTTTTATATCCTCCACCCTCTTATATCCACTATAACTTTTAGGAAAATAATTAGATCCTCCCATCTCGACAATATGCACATGTACATGTGGCAATGAAGCATTTTACAAAGTTTCAAGTCTATTCAATAAGCCATATAGGGAAAGAAGCGTTCATAACATTTTGTGACAGACAGACGGACGGACGGACAAAAACAATATGTCTGTACTGGAATAGAGGAGGGATCAATGTCAGTGATTTTTGGATCCGGTAATGAGCCACCAAAATAAGCCAGGAGCCCCCTTACGCCAGTTATACAAGTTTCTTCTTTTCTATCTCAGTGGTTCTCAAGTAAAATATTTATAGAGGACTCCATCCTATCTTTTACGTTTTCTTGAATATCTGCCCCTCGAAGGGTTGGGTCCCTTCATTTGATTATTTTTGAATGTTTTACGTATAAAGGATGCTTTGTATTAAGTGTGGCTGGAATTGGACTAAGTGATACTAACGAAGTTGGAAATATGTAAAATTTACAGACGGACAGACAGACAGACAACAGACAAGGGATAATCATTGCTTATAGACTAGGTGAGCTAAAAAGAGAGAAATTTTACCAGCTCGATACAAAACACCATCCCCAGAAATGGATCGGATGGCAAGGTAACCTGGCCACTTCTGCTGTTAAGAGACAGGAAATGCTCCTGCAGTCATTGTCTCACCGTCTTTTGAGGCCCAGGAAGCTGAAAAACCAAAGTGGCAATGAGTGCTGGAATGACCAGAAATCAGACAGGGAAGCAAAATTTTGCTAAGTGTATTTTTCAAGACAATTTTGGCAAGCAAACCAGCTTGTTGTCGGTTTCATGACAAAATGTAATCGAGAGACTCACAGGCTTCATCAGTCACCTGAGTATTAGTTAAAGGTATGACTAAGACTAAGAAATCTACAATAATTTTCCTACATTAACCATGCCCTAGATCTTGAACCTTACAGAGGAGCATTGAATTATTGACCCCCGCCCGATGTATAACCTATGGTTGTGAGATTTACAATTTCTGGTACACTGTACATCTTCTTGTTTTTCCTGAATAAGCATTTATCGGTAGTAAGGGTACTTTCATATGTTAAAGACAATAAATCACAAAGATTATTCAGACCCCACCCTGATACCCAAATCCTTACCCCAGAATCTTGAAATTTAAAATTGCGGTGTCCATCAATAGCATTAAAGAAGATGCTATTCAATGTTTTACACATATACACTACATGCCAAGTTTGGTCCCTCCTAGAATAAAACTACACTACCCCTTCCCCTACAGGCACATCTTCAGTATCCAAACAAAAACTGTAAACTAACATACTCCTTACTTGAAAACTGACATCAATCAAAGCTTAGACATGATCAAGAGTGACCCATAACGAAACTACTCAATAATATTTTAATACTTGATAGAAAAATAAAAATAGAAACAGGGAATCTGACAGACGTACACATTGCTGCTCATAATATGATCCGTCTAAAGACGGGCGTATAAAAATGTTCAATTGTAGGTGGACGACGCACGACAACAGACGCAGAACAATACCAATAGGTCATTCGAGTGACTCAGGTGACCTAAAATGCATTCCTGGAGAGTCAGGCAGTACTACATGTCATCTATTATTAAATGTTTAGTTTTATGCAGATAATTAATGTAAACTGAGGCAACACATGCAGTTATAACTATTGTATTTGACCAATGACCAGATTGAAAGCATTCAAACAGCATCATCTGAAATTACATCACTAGCAAGTGGTGTGTTATAATTCATATTGTCTAAGGGAGGTAACTGTAATATCTGCCTTCTTGCTCTGTACAGTCTGAACTTATTACTAGAAAAATGAATACTTCTCTGATTCTTCTTGGGAGAAATGAGGACTCCCACTGTTTGGTACACCCCAGGAAGACCACAGCAATGTTTATTGAAGTATCCAGCCTCCACCAGCAGGTCATGATGGGCTGAGACAAATTCTTCTCTGCACGAACACTTCTCCTTCACACAAGTCCCTAAAATTCCAGTGACAAGTTATGACTAAAATTGAGAAAATAAATGTGTGTGCATTCAGGCTTTATTGGAAGCAAAATAAATTCTTGATTTCACTTTTAAACTGTAGTATGAAGTAACGCAATGTAAATAAATTCAGAAATGATTCTAAGGAGTTCTTAACATGTTGTCTTAAGGAGGATATTCCCAAGTCTTGTCAGAATGTGGGTTAGAATAGGTCTTCAGTGCCCCTTGCTTCTCATAAAAGGATTCTTAATGTGGAAGACTGCTAAACCCAAAGTCTTGTAGCAAGTGTGGCACGATAAAGACCCCTCCCTGCTCAAAGGCCACAAGCAGTGAGCATAGCCCTAAATTCTCCAGCCCTTCACCAGCAATGATGACGTCTCCATATGAGTGAACACTTATCAAGTAGGACGTTAAACAATATACAAATCAACCAACCAACTTTATCATTTGCTGACAGTTAACGTGGCTTATAAGAAAACATATATATGTTTTATCAGTATTTAATCATGAAATCTGAGCCAGCCGTTTTCATATATCCTTTGGTCTAAAGGAACAGTAAACATTCTCAACTGACTAATACAAATCTAAGTTGATAGCCGGTTAAGTGACCAGGAAATACAATTAATCTAACCCTGTACCTGTTCAGCTGAGAATGAGAACTTGTTCCATTCTTGTATTACAGAGGTTGTCTCGAGCTGTCCAAGACAAGACGATCAAAAGCAAGTTTCCAGAGGAACAACAGCTTTTTTCAAACACCATGACAATATGTCCTTTCATATTATTCAGTGCTACTTTTTCCGAGAAACTTCTCTGTTCAGGCGTACAGTGTTTTCCACTCTTCTGATAATGGACCAGGCAGCTTCAATCAATGTCTGTGTGTAAGGGTAGGTGTCGCCCTCCACACCATTCTCTAAGTAGACAACATCCTAGATAAAGTATAGACAGTATGAATAGAATTGTATAAAACACATCAAGATGAATCTCAGTTGAAACAGAAAATAAACAAGACATAATATAGGCAGAATCACGAGCCCGAGACAAAATCATAGACATCCCGAGCATCATTCAAATTGTTCAGATCAAAATCATTAGCTCTTCAATCATTCTTAGATATTAAGGATACATGTGACATTTCTGATTCTGATATTTTCTCTCAAATCATTTTTTCATCTCCTTGATATGAAGAGTTCTTGTGTGAGTTCCAAAATATGTTGAAATTTTATATTGTAGTAAAACTACCATTTTTTGTGTATTGGTCGGGTAGTTAAATAGTTAAATCACATAACTAGTAATGTAAGGGTCCCAAGTTCGATACCCGAATGTTTCAAAGATTTTTCACACATTCTTATCCACAGTAATGCCCATTAATGTAAATACAACTTACTGTAATGCATTATAAACAAACTTGTGAGCCTACCCTAAACCCAATAGTCGTACTATGAACAAACTTAGCATCCAACATCGAACCAGAGATTTATTTTGTGAACAAACTAGTGACGCAATGATGAATCCGAGAGTCATATTGTGAACATATCTACTGACTCAATGTTAACTCATGAGTTATGTTGTAAACAAACTTGTAATCCCACCTTGAACCCGAGAGTCATGTTGTGAACAAACTTGTAATGTCACCTTGAACTCAAGAGTCATGTTGTGAACAACCTTGCAATTTTACCTTGGACTCGAGGGTCATGTTGTAAACAAATTTGTAATCCCACCTTGAAGCCGAGAGTCATGTTGTGAACAAACTTGTAATCCCACCTTGAACTCGAGAGTCATGTTGTGAACAAACTTGTAATGTCACCTTGAACCCGAGGGTCGTGTTGCAGTGAACAAGCCTGTAATGTCACCTTGAACCCGAGGGTCGTGTTGCAGTGAACAAACTTGTAATGTCACCTTGAACCCGAGGGTCGTGTTGCAGTGAACAAGCTTGTAATGTCACCTTGAACCCGAGGGTCGTGTTGCAGTGAACAAACTTGTAATGTCACCTTGAACCCGAGGGTCGTGTTGCAGTGAACAAACTTGTAATGTCACCTTGAACCCGAGGGTCGTGTTGCAGTGAACAAACTTGTAATGTCACCTTGAACCCGAGGGTCGTGTTGCAGTGAACAAGCTTGTAATGTCACCTTGAACCCGTGAATCGTGTAGTGAACAAACGTGTTAGTTGTTACCCACGGTGAACTCGAGAGTGATGTTGTGAAGAAGCTTGAAATCACACCTTGAACTCGAAAGTCAGTTGTACGCAAACTTGTGACTCTAAGTTGAACTCGTGAGTCATATTGTGAACAAACTTGTAATTCCACTTTCCCTCTGTAAAATTAATTTAAATTTGTGGTTCCTTTGCAAAATTCTGGTGACCTCATCCTGACCTCAGGAGTCATGGTATGAACAGACATGAACATATACTTCACGAGGATAAGTGCATATTAATTTAATTTTCGTCGTTAATTTTGTATCCGCAGTTTGAGAACATTATCTAGCGAGGATGCAGGCATTATACTAAAACTAAAGAATTATCATTGAAGGATTTAATTATTTCAAAAAACATTTTAATTGATGGTTTTTTAAAATACATTTCTATATATAAAAGTTTTATACCTCTATACTGGCCCTTTGTAAAGGGTGATGGTGTGTACAGATATAAATTTAAAAAATCCTTACGTGCTTCATTCTAGTCACAGAGACCACAATGTCAAACAATTTTATTTAGTTCCATTGGGAGGGGGTCAGCCCCGCCCCTTACATGTGTGGAGAATGTAATAAAAAGTGGATCGCACCCCCTCCCCTAACTAAATTGTCTGGATCCGCCACTGGCGTATTTACGTTAGGTCTGCATGTGATCACCAGACTCGCGAGACTGAATGTAAAACTAGGCCTAACTAGGCCTATATCGTTAATACAACTCTATATAGATAACCAGACAATTCAATAGTACCTAGTAGTGCTGTACCCGACAGTCATTTTCAGTACATACCTCCAACTATCCCTAAAATAAGCTTTCCTTCAGATTCGGCATCCATTATCATTTTCAGAGCAAGTGTCTTCTGCTTCGTAAAGAAAGACAACTCATGTCGATTTTTTATGGTATGAAATGAACAAGGTCGCCTCCCCATTGACATTGCGAAAGCAATAAAAAAAAAATGCAAACTTTGTAATGGCGATACCTGCTCATTGGAGCGGCGAGTATAACAGCGATCCGTGGTCAATGAAGCGACAAAGTGTAAAATTGGGTGTACATCTATATGTGTGTGTCTATATACATGTTCTGAAGATCACGGGTTCGAGTCCAACAGGGTTTTATTTTTTTCATATTGTTTTCTATTTATATCGCATTTTTGCCTAAATAAAATAATTTTCAATATCAAAATATTGTTGTACATAACCTTTTTTCATCCATATCAAAGTTCGCGGGTGTAGCATACCTCCTTTCAGAAAATGATTACACATATTCAGTCCTGCGATTTCTGTCACTAAATGAAGGGATTAGCAAGTAATAATCGACCTATTAATTTTAAATTTCTTAAGCATTTTTCTGGCAAGAAGAATATTAGGGGCGGGTTCAGGAATTGAGGTTAAGGGGGCAGCTTTATGAAGCAGGGGACCTGAGGACCGCCTTGAGACCCCCAGTGTATCAAGAGCGAAGCCCTGCTGTGGGTCCCGGAATTTCCTGGATTTTACAGATTTTATAGACCTTGACATGTGTCTCCTATGTAGTGGTCATTTTCATTGTTTCCTGTCATTTTTAATAAGGTGAAATTAATAAAATGACGCAAATGCTCAGGTTTTTTGAAAAAGAAAAAAAGGTCTCCCAATAAAAGTAATTCAATAAATCAAAAAAATTAGTCATTTATTTCTCCGAGAGTGGAAGAAATTATTGCTTTGTTATAGTTTACATTTTTCTAAACAAGAGGCAATGATTTACCCTAAATTGGAACATTTTAGGGGGCGCCGGCTACGCCCCCATAAATTCGCCACTGAAAACAGAGCTGCGTTCTTTCAACCCATCTTGGTGTAAATCACACGCATGAGTACATTATGACGATCGAGGTAACTATTATATATATACATGTATAATAGTTACCTCAGGTATATATATATAATATATATATATATACACAAAGCACTAAAATGACCAACGACACGAACAACGAGATTGTCAAATTTTCGGGACGACCCGTCCCTTCTTCAGGACAAACGAAAACAATTACATAATGTGGTCAATATCAACAGAGTTGTTCGTGTCGTTGGTTATTTTAGTGCTTTGTATAATTTTTTGTATTTGACCTTGTATCCATGTTGTGGATCCGACACTCTGAGGTATCGGGTGTTGTTGGAACTTTAGTGCTTTTATATATATATATATATATATATATATATATATATATATATATATATATATATATATTTTTATTTTTTTATTTTTTTTTATTCATTTACTCTGTGATATCTTAAAAGGAAACCAGCCTTAATCTATTACATGTATTAAGCTCACTGGTTCATATAGTCCTTCATCGATTAGAAGTTTAGGGCCCATTTATACTTTAACGCAATATTTGTGAAAATAAATACTTTTTCTAATCTTAAAATGTCTTATTTTCAGACAAAGGATCTGACTGAAAAGTATAACGACTTTTCTTGAAGACATTGATAGAATGGGAAAATGTCAAGATTCGGGTGGTAATCTCATAGGCTTGGGTTCGAATATGCCCCCCCCCCCCCCCCCCCCACCAAGAAGCTATCGACATTTTAACAACGTAAAAGGTTTTTTTTTTTTTTTTTTACCGAGGCAGCTGCCTCGGTTGCCTCAATGGAAGCTACGCCACTGAATCTGAATTTAAGTCACAACACTCAAATTAGACCCCCCCCCCCTTTTTCTATATCCAGTTCATCTCCCCAATATAACCGACGCCCCTGAAGAGAGCAGTCAACAACCCACCTTAAATAAAACAACAAAACAACAACTTAACAGAGACTTTAACAACTTCATGCTTGCGACCTTCATCTCTCTCTTAAAAAACCACATAAAGACATTGTATTGTTCATTGTCGTCGTTTTCTCTTAAATATGAATAATTACAAGTACGTACAATATAAATACATGTAATATCCACATATAAGTTATGGAAACGTAACAGCTGAAAATCACCTGACCCTGACTTATATCCATATTTGGTAATGATTCCCATATTTGGTAATGATTTCCATATTTGGTAATGATTTCCATTTTTTGTAATGATTTGGGCGGTGGTAAAGCGAAATGGTCCACGAAGGACAAACTCGTGTAATATATCATCGTATAAAATAGGTATGCGATATTCAGTATTCTACATTCACATAAAATGTAAAATAAATAAATAAACCACAAAACATATTTTCTGATAATTTCAACAATGCCGTGAAATAAATTGCA
Organism: Ostrea edulis; assembly: GCF_947568905.1. Lineage (NCBI taxonomy): Eukaryota > Metazoa > Mollusca > Bivalvia > Ostreida > Ostreidae > Ostrea > Ostrea edulis. The sequence continues at coordinate 5,926,358 of NC_079171.1, read as the reverse complement.
GAGCTGAATTTACTGCTACATATGTCGTTACCATTAAAGATTGATTTAAAAAAAACTTGTTGGATTTTTGGAAAACTTGAAGCTAATTTATATAGTCATCGTTATTAATTTTGGTTACAACTTTACACCAAATACAGAACTTTTTGAAAGGGCTACAAAACTCCCACCATTCATTTATTAGATAAGAAATATGATTTCTCTACATTAAATACCTGAACGCCTTAAGAATGTGTCGTGTATGTAAACATTGCTGTAGATCGGCTGACAAATGAACTGAATGCCCTTAACAAGGTGCTGTGTTTGTAAACATCACGGTGTCTACACACCTGAGTTAGAACGTGGCGCGTGGCCTATTTAGATTAATCAGATGAAAGTACATTCCCGTAAAGCAACACACTGTAGTATTATGTTCGTGTTTCTATTTTTAGATTGGATCAAATGATTGACATTTTTGTCAATATTAAATCGCTCGTGAGGTTTAGCGTCCACAACACGAATACCTGTATATACATTAACCAATCGATCAATGTTTTATTCTCATTAATCTACAGTCACGCATCACAGAGAGAAGATTGGGAAATACAAAATACAGTATATACAACATGTATTAAAATTTATGTATAAGGTGGAGGAAGATTAATTCAACAAATGAACATTACCACGAGACCAAGTTTTAATCTAATGAGATGATTAAAGCTACGTAAGATCCCCATTTTTCTTCACAACAAATAAAACTTTACATAAACTTTTAAGCGGTGGAAGATTTGTTGATATAAATAGTTTATAATACCGGTACATCAATCAGTAGATTTACCTGTAGTAATTTTATAATAACGGTATATCATTCAGTAGATTTACCTGTAGGTATTTTATAATACCGGTATATCATTCAGTAGATTTACCTGTAGGAATTTTATAATACCGGTATATCATTCAGTAGATTTACCTGTAGTAATTTTGTAATACTGGTACATCAATCAGTAAACTTACCGGTAGGTATTTTATAATACCGGTATATCATTCAGTAGGCTTACCTGTACGAATTTTATAATACCGATATATCAATCACAGTCACCACTGCCGGTTTCCTACAAAATGCTCGGCGCTTATGGCCATTAAGCAGGGAGGGATCTTTATCGTGCCACGCCTGCTGTGACACGGGATCTCGGTTTTTGCGGTCTCATCCGAAGGACCGCCCCATTTATTCGCTTCTTACGACAAGCAAAGGGGTACTGAGGACCTATTCTAACCCGGATCCCCATGAGATGACGCTGATGAGAACTGAATCAGAACTAAATGAATATTAATAAAGAGGGGATAATCCTTTACTAAAACTGAAAAATTGATGATTCCATGGGTATCAGGGTGGGGCCAAATTGGTCAGTTATTAAATGTGTGAATAGAACATTTTTAACTTAACTTTTGACAAGTACCATTCCAATTCTTTTCAAATTTGGTATGAAGCATCTTTTGGACAAGAGGGATCTAAATTGTAATTTTCAGGGACCTTAGCGACGGAACAAAAATTGATCAATTTTCAAAACTTTTCTTCTCTACAACCGCACACGTGTAAGAAAAGCATAATGCATAGTGATATAGATCAGAGAGACTTCTTATACAATTGTAAATTTCATGATCCGTGGGTTTATATTCTGTCTTCAGGGAGGGGCCATAATGTAAATAATACCCTTTTCAATGCTCTTGACACTAAATTGAAACTAACTAAATATTTAGAAGGAATATATAGTACTTTACCAAAATCGTAAATTTCATGATCATAGGTATAGGAGTTTGCTTCCAGGGCCGAGACAAAATTATCATCGTGATTATATATTCTTTATCATTAGAAATACGTTTGCTCATATGGTATAAACACTAGAAGCATATTCAGGAAAAGCAGAAAAGGATGTACCAAACTTGTGAATCTCGCAACCCCAGGGTATTGACTTTAGGATGGGTCCAAATTAGTCATATTGTGTTAATGTTACATATATTATATTAAAGCCTCTCATCACTATATAAAAGAAGTATGTCATGTTGAACTTATACATCTACTTTTGTTGAATATTAGTATTCAAAACATAATATTATTTTCTAAATGCCATAGCCCTTGGGACTAGTGATACTAAAACTAATACTCAGGTGACCGATAAGGCATGTGAATTTCTTGTTAGTTTTGACCTTTTAACCTTTACTACTTCCAAGAAAACCTAATCTTTGCAATATGTCCTTAAGTAGTTTCATAACATGATATTTCACCTTGTAACCTTCTCCAAGTCATGTTAATCATATTGGTGTTGATCCATCCCCACGTTGTGTGAATTCAACCGCGGTTATGTCCTGTTAGAACAAGGTTTGGGTCACAATATGAGGTGGGAAATTTTCAATGGTATAAAGATCGAAAACAACTCGTATGAAAATCACAACACCTTGAACATCAGCAGGGCTAATGTAACTTAGGTGAGCTCTGTCACCCATCAGACTCTTGTTTTATCCAGACTTTTCTTGATACACGTTTATGTGAGTGGGTGTGTCTTTGATGTATATAGTATATATAGAAACCTTCAAGTAAACACGGTATTGTCTACCTAACAACCCAAACTTTTCATGAAGCGCCGGGAGAGACCAGACAAAGCTATAGTTAGAAACACGAAAAAAAAAAATGACGGTCATGTTATCACAAAAAATGACGGTCATGTTATCACAAAAAATGACGGTCATGCTATCACAACAAATGACGGTCATGTTATCACAACAAATGACGGTCATGTTATCACAAAAAATGACGGTCATGTTATCACAAAAAATGCAGTGACTTGTTTAAACATCTTTTATTGTAATCTATTATATTAACAAATGGATCGGACATAAGCTGATTGCCTCATCTGTCCTGTACATGACGTAACAATCTAAATATGTAATGCAATGTTTTATACGTGGATGATGACGTTTAAGTAACATGGTACTTCAGCAGTACATCGACACACATATTTGAAATCAAAGATGAATTTGAAAAATTTATTTCATAAATACATAAATGACAGAGAATTAGATACCTCAAAAACTTTGTTCTATAAATACATAAATGACAGAGAATTAGATACCTCAAAAACTTTGTTCTATAAATACATAAATGAAAGAGAATTAGATACCTCAAAAACTTTGTTCTATAAATACATAAATGACAGAGAATTAGATACCTCAAAAACTTTGTTCTATAAATACATAAATGAAAGAGAATTAGATACCCCAAAAACTTTGTTCTATAAATACATAAATGACAGAGAATTAGATACCTCAAAAACGTTGTTCTATAAATACATAAATGACAGTGAATTAGATACCTCAAAAACTTTGTTCTATAAATGCATAAATCAAAGAGAATTAGATACCTCAAAAACTTTGTTCTATAAATACATAAATGACAGAGAAATAAATACCCTTTCCCTTCATTCGAACACAAGAGTTTACAATATACAAGTTCTCAATTCTAATTGCTGTGATATATAACACAAATTACGGATTTGGAAATTTGTAATATGTACTTTTAAAACCGTACATGGTTTCTTGAATAGTAGTATTTTCTGAAAATGGGGATGCACTAGGATGTTCTTCTAATAGCATTTACAGAGAAAGAGTATGTTTGTCGGAGTCATTAGATGCATGCTTGAGTTGAAGCTCTTGAACTTTTGAGAGATATTTAGTGAAGATAATCTTACTATTGTGAAATCGATACTTTCTTTGTTTCCATAAAATAGGCAGTAAACTACACTCCTCTCCTTCACCCCTATATCGTTCTTCCTGATTGCATGTTAAGTGGTTGAAGTGTTCTGATGACGTATTCGTAAGTAAGACCCCTGTAGCGTATGATGAGGCATCAAAAAGACGGATGGAATTTTAATTAAAAATATGTCTACAATAATCACAGTTAAAGTCGTAATCAGTATCATAAACTGTCACTTAAATTGTCGTAAACACTCGCCTGTAATGTCGTAATTAGTGTCGTAAATTTTCACATCAAATGTCGTAAATACTCACATGGAATGTCGTAAATAGTGTCGTAAACGTTCACTTAAAATGTCATAAACACGCACATGCAATGTCGTAAATAGTGTTGTAAGCACTCACGTTCAATGTCGTAAATAGTGTTGTAAATACTCGTATATACTTTCGTAATCAGTGTCGTATACAGTCCCATTACAAACTATCGTAAATAGTAACGTGTAATTATTACATCGTAATTAGTGCAGTAAACATTCGCTCTCATATCCTTTAACAAACGCGCAGAGGAATAAAAGTATTTACCAGGTAAATAAATCAAGATGAAAGTAATAAAAACTATATATATGTAGAATGTAACATATAAAGATCTCAAAAACCACTGGACCAACATTTCTACTGGGGTTAAAGAATGTAAATATCTTTATAAAAATCTTCTTCCCATGTATAACAGGGCCAATGGTGATTGATGTTAGCGTTGTGGCCCATGGGCTCTCGTTCATAGATTTAATTTTGATTTATGTTAAGTTGGTGTCATTGTAACGCTTATTCATTGTCCAGTTTTATAGTATAGTTCAAGTGCTATCATTTCCTTTGATGAATATGGTGCACTGCCAAATGATCTACACCTACTTGAGAGAGTTCTACTACAATGTGAATAGGAAGGAAAGTACTAGGGATTGTTTCTTTACCGGTGTCATCTAGTATGACTTCCACGTCTGTTGCCCACTGATGAACTCTATTATGATAATAACTTCATTCATACAAGTGTAGTATAATAAATTGATAATTTCACTCATGTAATATAATACGACTTTTCGCACATTGGCGTACGTTAATATGGCTTTTATCACACACTGATGTATGTTGATATGACTTTTGTCACACACTGGGGTAGGTTGATACGACTTTTGTCACACACTGGCGGTTGTTAATTAATATGACTTCTGCCAAACCGTGGCACCGCAGCACTCACATGTCATGTTGACTTCCGCGTCTTCACAATGTCCACACTGTTTACACAGAAGAGTGCAGCAAATGCACATGAATATCAGTACGAAGAAACCCCCAAAAATCCCCAGAAACACGTACAGTACCGTCAGGCCCGTGGACGGAGACCTGTGGATAATCAATGTATTATTATTATTATTGTAAATTGATATACCGCTTTATCTAATCGATACAATTACCTCTGTGATGTAAAGCAATAGATACATAAAAAGATACAAAATAATATCAAACTGAAGTAACCATGTTTTTGGTTTGTTTCTATATAAAGATAACTGTTTACATGAAAGGTGGAGAAAACGAAAAATAAATATAGATTCCACTAGGAATACAAAATAAAGAGTTGGACAAACACGGACGCTGGATCCACCAGTGAAATTAGATACCAAATTAAATATTAAATGTAAGTTTAAAAAGAGAAGTTTTAAGTTGATTTTCTAATACAGTTAATGGATTTTCAACAGCGGGGGACAGCTCCACAGAGTTGATTAGAACACATTGAAGTCCCTCACCGTTGTTGGTGACGTCTCCATATGAGTGAAAAATTGTCCAGAGAGACGTTAAGCAAGATACAAACAATCAATCTTCTCCATCCGAGTGAAAAATTCACGAAAGGGGCGTTATACAATATACAATCAATCAATCGAATCATTGAAGAGACATAAAAACCACATGCAAGTGATAATGGGATAATAAATATATAAAGGTATAAGTTGATGAAAGAGAAGCTGAAGTCTTAAGGTTTAATGTCAGTAAAATATTCCAGTATGAAGTAGATGTGGGAGACGGTGGAATCTTTCATTTTGAGCTCTTTTAGATATATCGAATCGAGATATAAATAAAAGTGGATATTGCTACTAGATGAAACGTCCTTGATGTTCAGGTTTATACATGACGAATTGAATATCTATCTTGTATAGATCAAAATACTATGGTGAAAAAAGTGGACAGACCGACGAACAGAGTGAAAGTGAAGATCCCCTTACCCATCATCGTTGCCGCCGTCGTTGATGACAGCTGGGGTAGTTCCATTGTTGGTGGTACTGTTTGTGATCCCAGTAGAATTCACAACAGCTCCTATAACAGCATTAACACTGAGCAAACCTACTAATGAACGTAATAAAGTAATTACTCGCTGTTAAACACTAATGATGAACGTAATAAAGCAATTACTCGCTGGTAAACACGAATGATGAATGTAATAAAGCAATTACTCGCTGGTAAACACTAATGATGAATGTAATAAAGCAATTACTCGCTGGAAAACACTAATGATGAATGTAATAAAACAATTACTCGCTGGAAAACACTAATGATGAATGTAATAAAGCAATTACTCGCTGTTAAACACTAATGATGAATGTAATAAAGCAATTACTCGCTGGTAAACACTAATGATGAATGTAATAAAGCAATTACTCGCTGTTAAACACTAATGATGAATGTAATAAAGCAATTACTCGCTGTTAAACACTAATGATGAATGTAATAAAGCAATTACTCGCTGGAAAACACTAATGATGAATGTAATAAAGCAATTACTCGCTGGTAAACACTAATGATGAATGTAATAAAGCAATTACTCGCTGGTAAACACGAATGATGAATGTAATAAAGCAATTACTCGCTGGTAAACACGAATGGTGAATAAAGAAAACTATATTATGGCTAGCTCTAACTAATTCAGTCAAAATATCAGAAAACATTAGATATTGTACGTGTTTGTTTAAATCAATATTGGTTATATCTACAATATAGAAAACATTAGATATTGTCCGTGTTTGTTTAAATCCATATTGGTTATATTTACAATATAGAAAACATTAGATATTGCCCGTGTTCGTTTAAATCCATATTGGTTATATTTACAATGTAGAAAACATTAGATATTGTCCGTGTTTATTTAAATCAATATTGGTTGTATCTACAATATACAAAACATTAGATATTGTACGTGTTTGTTTAAATCAATATTGGTTATATCTACAATATAGAAAACATTAGATATTGTCCGTGTTTGTTTAAATCCATATTGGTTATATTTACAATATAGAAAACATTAGATATTGCCCGTGTTCGTTTAAATCCATATTGGTTATATTTACAATGTAGAAAACATTAGATATTGTACGTGTTTGTTTAAATCAATATTGGTTGTATCTACAATATACAAAACATTAGATATTGTCCGTGTTTGTTTAAATCAATATTGGTTATATCTACAATATAGAAAACATTAGATATTGTCCGTGTTTGTTTAAATCCACATTGGTCAAGTCCATGATAAAGAAGGCATTAGACACTGCGAATTGTTTACTACATGGAGGTGTGAAATCTTTTGTTTATCATACATACATGTTTACTACATGGAGGTGTGAAATCTTTTGTTTATCATACAGAGATGCTTACTACATGGAGGTGTGCAATCTTTTGTTTATCATACAGACTTGCTTACTACATGGAGGTGTGAAATCTTCTGTTTATCATACATACATGCTTACTATATGGAGGTGTGAAACCTTTTGTTTATCATGCAGACTTGCTTACTACATGGAGGTGTGAAATCTTTTGTTTATCATACAGACATGTTTACTACATGGAGGTGTGAAATCTTTTATCATACAGACTTGCGTGTAATGCACGTACACCGGCTTCTTTAGTTTACCTGTGGAGACCTTCCTGTATAAAATCCAGCATGTTTGGGTTTTATTACGCAATATAAACAATACAAACAAGAAAAGTCAGCTACTTTTTATGCAATCCTTGAGTCACATTTATTCTAAAATTTGAATATCACGTAAATAAAACTGTCAATGATGACAATGGCGGGATTCCTTTACCTACAATTAGGTTAATCAGAACGAGTCTCCGTGGTGAAGCCCACGGTGGAGAACGCTGGTTCCTTTAACTAAGTACGCAATAAAGTCTTTTTAGATTAATTAATAATGTGTAATTATAATAAACATATTTAACTTACTATGTAGATAGATATTAATAAATAATATGTAATTATAATAAACATATTTAACTTATTATAGATAGAGATTAATTAATAATGTGTAATTATAATAAACATATTTAACTTACTATGTAGATAGAGATCAATTAATTGCTTGTAATTATAATAAGCATATTTAACTCACTATATATAGAGATTGATTAATAATGTGCAATTAAAATCAGCAGGTTTAACTTACCGTAGATAGATAAAACACACATAGGAAGAATTCTGCACTTTATAGCCATTCTGTCAAAGAGACGTTGATTTAAATTCTAAATACGTAAATAAAACTATTCATATTTATGTCGTACACAAACCGGAACTCGTCACGGGAATTCCCCTGCGATCAGCGTGAGATAGGTGTGTTCTTCGTCATCGACCCGCTTGTTGTCTAACAGATCACGGTGTATATTTCCACTACATGAAATACCTCTCAGTATTTTTCCCAAACAAGTGTACAATTTACAGTGCTTTAAGGATGGTTCAGCTACTATGTTTCCCCCTATATTTCTCTGTATAATGTTTCTACACAGTTAAACTGGATATTTTACAATTACACCTGTGTAGATCTTGAGGGTGAAATACAGCGTGTGATTTGAAGCAAAACAGAGTCTCTCTGTTTATATACCCTCTTTTCCCCAAATGACCCAATGTAAAGAGATTTAAAAACTTCTCTCTTTTTTTGTGAAGAATATGCAAGAAAATAATCTTACACCTTTAGTCCTGATTGGCAGTTTAAGTGTTATTGTAACTGTCGGTAGTTGTGGTTGTTTTGGTTTCTTCGTGTGTTTTTTTTTTTAAGATTATGAAAATTAATTTAACATCTTTAGTCATGATTGACATATTAAGTGTTTGTTGTCCGTATTAAATTCCCATATCGTAATAAATCAGATAATGTATGCACAGATACTGGCGTACAACTGTTAAACAACAGGCTACTAAAGTAGGGGGACAACTAATAAAAAAAATAGTAGACTCTGTTTTTTCAATAATCTAAACTGGAAATAACTACTTCTCCTTTTCTGAGTAAAAAAAATAACTTAAATTCAAAAGACATTTAAAGACAACATGATTAATTATGAGTTTGTTTTGAAAACAAGAATGCGTAGATCGGGGATTATGTTTATTTGCTTAAGCACGAGTCTCCGTCCTTCGTCCAAATAAATCAAGATACATGTACATTGAAATAAATAAACAATAAGTTTTTTGTATCAGGAACATCACTTGAACTTCACCATGTGTTGACATTGTCACTCTCAGGTCGTGTTCAAGAATTTATTTACACACCACAGTTTTTAAAATAATCTGCAAATGATGGTTCCGCTACTGGTGTATCTCCAGTTATTGTACAGGTATTTTACAGGTATTGTACAGTTATTGTACAGTTATTGTACAGTTATTGTACAATTATTGTATTTTCATAAAAGGAAAAATCCACAGCTATGATACATGAAAAATTTAAATAGGGAACCACCTGGGGCCCGTCTTACAAAACAACTTACGACAAAGTTGCAAGTCTTGAATTGTATTACACAGTCATTACTTTGAATGAAGGAAGCGAAACTTTTCTAAGGGTTAATTTACAACATCTAAAGATAGATATTTTCATTTGGGGTGAATGCTCTCACAATAAACTGAAAAATTCCAGCATGTAAAGTTGGTCGTAAGTCATAAGTTCTTTTGTAAAACGCGCCCCTGGAACGTGTGCAAAAGATAGTTTCGAGTGGTATTGATTTTCAAAAACTATAAACAATGAATTTGGGACGCAGATTTTCAACATTGACCTGTACCTCTGAAACTGCCTGAAGAACTAACTGTAATATATAAACAAGTGCAGCGGTCAGCCGGGTTCGATCGCCGGTGGCCAGTTAGCTCAGTTGGTAGAGCACCTGACTAGAGATTCAGGGGGCCCGGGTTCGAATCCCGGTCTGGTCCGTTGCATTTTATCCCTTCCTGTTACATTTGGTGCCGTGGTCACACCCTGGAACTGACAGGTGAAAATGCCTGCCAGGGGATAAAGATCATGGGTTGATGTCTTCAGTCAGGTGTGAAGACATTTAAGGAGGCAGGAATGTAGCGGTCAGCCGGGTTCGATCGCCGGTGGCCAGTTAGCTCAGTTGGTAGAGCACCTGACTAGAGATTCAGGGGGCCCGGGTTCGAATCCCGGTCTGGTCCGTTTTATTTTCTCCCTTCCTGTTACACAATATATTCAGTTATTTTTTTAGACTGTAATTATAATTATAATTCATACATATACATACATATATGTTTGTATATTTGTATGATATATTTCATTTCAAATTCAATGTGTATCCTGTATGTACATTAAATAACTGTATCTCACTTCCATTCTCAATGTGTATCTTCTATATACGTTAGCTAACTGTATCCCACTTCCATTCTCAATGTGTATCTTCTATATACATTAGATAACTATCTCATTTCCAATCTCAATGGCTGTGTGGCTTGTGACTACATGGTGAGAATTCCATCGTCATCGAAATCAAGTTTTATTTGACTTGCCTAGATGGTCGAGCGGTCTAGCGCGCTGGTTACATGCTGCTAGGGGATTTGGTTCTGCAGATTGTGATTTAACCCCGGGTAGGGGCGGAAGTGAGTATTCAAATAAAATAAAAGGGAAATTGTCTGTACTTTATATAATCATGATCATTCTGTCATTCATAATGCGAAAACCCTATTGAATGCAATATCATGAGCTATGAGATGATCACTATTTGATGTCATGAGCTATGAGATGATCACTATTTGATATCATGAGCTATGTAATGATCCCTATTTGATGTCATGAGCTATGAGATGAGAGCTATGAGATGATCACTGTTTGATAACATGAGCTATGAGATGATCACTATTTGATATCATGAGCTATGCGATGATCACGATTTGATATCATGAGCTATGAGATAACTGTTTGATATCATGAGCTATGAGATAACTGTTTGATATCATGAGCTATGAGATAACTGTTTGATGTCATGAGCTATGAGATGATCACTATTTGATGTCATGAGCTATGAGATGATCACTATTTCATGCCATGAGCTATGAGATGATCACTATTTGGCACTATGACACTATTTGTTATCTCACTTTTTCATAGAATACCTTAAAGTCATTCGGTCATGAATTAAATTGTCCTATTAGCTGTGTATAATAATGCTGTGATCTACTGCTATCAAAAATTCCATTACACGACAGAAGGAATATCCAGTGCTGTCTTCTTGTTTGAGACAGATTGTTAATACAAGACCAGTATGCGTATATCAATTAACTAATTAACGACACTTGATCACTCCGAAGGAAATTACTATGTAAGGAAAATGGGGAAACAGGGCGAAGTTAAATTAAGAATTTCCATATGCAATTCGACCTTCACATTTAAACATCATTCACTGGGAAAAGTGAAAAGGATTTGCATGAATTAAACAAGTATTCATCATAAGGTTTATATGCACCACGGTGAAGCATGAACATATGTTTGGCCAAGGGAAACACAATACCCCGCTAGGTCACGTGACACCCGTCTGTTATTGCCGAGTGATATACTCTTAATTAATTGCAATTTTAACAAAACGGTATAAGGTGATCTGATTGAGTGTACGGACTATTCTTATCTATTCTTGATGTCTGCAGTTATATACAAGACAGAGTCTCAAGGAACAGAAAAGTATGTAACATCACTTAGCATAACTAAATATCAGTAACAACTAATATTCCGTAAATCATATACGGCTTACGGGATGCTTACTCCTCCTAGGCACCTGAGCCCACCTCTGGTGTGTCCAGGGGTCCGTGTTTGCCCAACTATCTATTTTGTATTGCTTATAGGAGTTATGAGATTGATCACTGTTCGTTATATTCACCTTGCATGCTTTCATTGTGCTTTTAAACTAGGTGTATGTTGATTTTATAATATACCATTACTGGAATCCTCGGTATTAATTGCACACTTGATACAGAGGAAAAAACAACGTGAAGAATGTGGTGAAGTAACCTTTAATATACACTGTTTGCTAGTTCTATTTATGTGAAACCTATGACCGCAATCGTAATTGCCCCAACTTCCGGTATAAGGGGAGTAATTGCAAAAAATGTAAGCCATTTTCACTTTACTTTAATAAAAGAAATGTATGGATATGGTAGGATTCAAACCCTTTAATTTATTTTTGAAATATTTTGCAAACAAAGTGCACCAATCCAGCTGAAATGCCGAGAAGAAGCCCGTGACTAAATATCACTTCTTGGCACACTGATTTTGACTACGGATAACTCCGTTTACCTGATCAAGATATAGGACTCACGGTGGATGTGACCGGGCGACAGGAGATGCTTAATCCTCCTAGGCACCTGATCCCACCTCTGGTATATCCTGAGGTCCGTGTTTGCCAAACTCTCTATTTTTATTCCTTATTGGATTTATGAGATTGATCACTATATTTTCCTTTCTTCAGGGCAATATCTGTATCCGTAATGAGAAAAAGTCCGGGAAACTGTTAAGACTTATTTTTAGCCTAAAAGTAGTTCAAAGATGGACCAATCAGTTGAAATGCAAACTGAACTTGTATTTCTTGAAGGAGTTATGAGATTGACTACTGTTCACTATCTTCACCTTTCAACCAAAAAAAAAAAACAAACCCCAAATTGGAATGTACGTCTTGATTCAAACACTGTTTTTAACATTGTTTTTAAAATAAGTTTAAAAGACGTGTATTAACAAAAAATAGCCAAACTATTTCGATTTTAAATAAAGCTATACGCAATTGATATGTTTAGTGTTGAAATGGAGGGGTATCCCGGAATTTCAGAAAAACTGTCGAGCTTTCTTCTATATACTTTTTAAAAATGTGGCTTTGAAATTTTGTTTCACGAGGGTTTTTTTTTTTTTTTGTACATTTAAAAAAATCGAAACCACTCCGCTGATATCATTTTCAACTACACCTATACGTTAATTTTCCTTAGTTGATTTCTTGAGTGGTTTAGTCGGTAAGGTCGTCTACTTTTATATGTAAAAGTGGGTTTTTTTAAACGACTGGGTTCAAATCCTTCACGAACACATTTATTTTTTTCATATTAAGTTTTACATTAAGATTTTTTTCTTAATTGAAAAATGCTTATAGTTTTTATAAATGTTTCATGTCAAACCTTTGTTTATTACTACATGTGTGTGCCGAGTTTGAAATAAACTTCCAACCTGGACGCTGTTTAGTTTATGAATAGGACGCCGAATACAGCATGCGATACATGCACCCCTGTTTTAATAGTCAAGGTTACTAGTGATAACTTGTATGATTCGCGGAGTGAAAGTTGTTGACAAAGGCATGATGCCTTTTACAAAAAACCTTTTTGAATTTTGCAAAGCTTTGGAAGAAAACCTTTAAAGCCGAACAAGGTAAATAACTGTTAAACAGTTTGAGTGGGGATGATATGTATTCCAATAGCAAAGTGCTATGGTGAATCGATTTTTACAGGTGCATGTTCTTCGAATTATGTTGAACTTTTTAAATGCGTATTAAACTTTCCATATTTTGTTTTGTGGTCAGAGTCATGTAAAGTTGCCAACAACTGGCTCTGGAAAATAATAGCTTTTAGACTGTAGTAACATAGAATATTAAATATTTGATACACTTGTAACATGTAACCATATATATTGTATCTGATACTCGAAAGAAAAAAAGACAATTTAATTATCACGATTTCAAAAATTATGTTTAGACTACATGAATAATGTACTGACACATAAAATGTAATAGGCTTGTTCTTAGTACAGGGAAATCCTACAGGTATGTAAATGGCAAATACGCAATACAATTATGAATATGGATGAAGGTCAGTTCTACGTCACGAGTGCTGGCACGGAGCTCCTATTAAGGAAAATTCCCGCTTCGGAGACACCCTCTTTCAGCCCAATATCTGTATCCGTAATGAAAAGTCTGGAAACTATTTGATGTACTTTCATTACTAATGTAGATGGACCAATCCCGCTGAGCTGCAGACTGAACCTGTATTCCTCTGAGAGGAAGCGTATGTGTAAATTTCAGTGCAATATCTGTATCTGTGATATAAGTCCAGAAAACTGTTTGACTTACTTATAGCCCTAAAGTAGGCCAAGGACGGACCAATCAAGCTGAAATGCAAACTCACTCTAACCCTTCTTGAGGGAGAGATTGTGACTAAATTTCAAAATCGTACATGCATCTGTTACGGAAAACATGACCTCGGGCGGATAGACAGCCAGCCAGCCAGACGCACGTAATGCGTCCCGTCTAATGACGAGCATGTATCATGGTACTGAGGATCTATTCTAACCCCGATCTCCACGGGACCCTATCAATATGAAAATACCAGGTGCCCATCTTCATATGGTGAGCAATGTTACAAATTTGCAAAAACAAAAGTACATGCACTAATTTCTTAGAACATACACGGACAAAATCATGTGTACAGACAGACGGACATGGTGATTCCAATATACCCCCACACTTCGTTTGCAGGGGTGGGTGTTAATTATCAGCCACAATAGACTTTTTTCTTTAAAAAAGAAAGAAAAAAGTCAACTCCTATATAAAGGGCTATTGAATGATTTCCTTGAAAACTCAAATCCTGTATAGGATTCGAAATTAAGAGAAATACAAAAGTTCTGAACCCTGAACATACCAGAGGTGGGATCAGGTACCATCTTGTATGTAGTCTGTCCATTGACCTCTGATCTCAAAATCATACAAGTCTTCTACTTTTTAGGCAGAACCAGACTAATAAGCTTGACGTCAACGAAAGGGTTCTCCAGGAAATTGAGCAGATCGCCATATTGGACCTTGACCTTTTGACCTAAAAACCAATAGGGGTCATATATTCATAAGGGGAAACCAGTACACGTTGTTTGTCAAGCATGGTTTTCAAGATATTGAACAAACACTTGGTTTATTGTTTGACCCACCATCAGATGCAAACCGATTTGGCCCTTATTTTTTAGAGGGCACATAATTTTTAGTCTGTTACGGGGGGTTAAGTGTTTAGCTTGCAAAAAAGACATTAGAGTCCCGATATATACATGTAAGTATGAAACCTACTGTCCTAAATGGAACGGGTTTTTTCCTGATAAAAAGAGTTTTCTTTTTACATAAAAACATGGACGCTTGTGATACTCTTTGAATTGCAATCGTGATCAAACGTATCGCAGTTTCCATCTTAAATATCCGTTTTTAGTCGAATGAGTTATGCAATTGTTATGCTGCTGTGAGTGGGCCATACATGAGAATGACGTTGTAGTAAGCCGTGTGCGACTTCACCTGCATATTTTCCCCCCACATTCCAGAAATATGTCACTTTCTATCCACATTCTATTATATTAAGTGCCAAATTCCATCTCGTAAAACAGACACACTTTGTTTTTGTGTGTGTTAATTATCACTGCATATACATATATATGAATAGAATAACAAAAGCTTTGTGAGACATTGTTATGAGACTGTATTCTCTGATCTTATGTGATGAATTTTAAATAGTACAGTAATTACAAAAAAAATATTGTCTTAATTGATATAATTCTATCAGCTGAAACAATTAACTTACGTTTCGTCTTGAATGAAAGAGTTTATCATTTACGTCAAACTTGAGAAGTTTAAACAATACAGAAAAGCTAGATAGCCCCACAGGCCAAATAGCAATAATTGTACACAATGAATAACAATGTTGTACACAATGAGTGACAATATTGTACACAATGAATGACAATATTGTACACAATGAATGACAATGTTGTACACAATGAATGACAATATTGTACACAATGAATAACAATGTTGTACACAATAAATAACAATGTTGTACAAAATGAATAACAATGTTGTACACAATGAATGACAATGTTGTACACAATGAATGACAATGTTGTACGAAGTAATGACAAAATTGTATGTAATGAATGACAATGCTACACACAATGAATGACAATGCTACACATATTGAATGGCAATGTTACACATAATGAATGACAATGCTACACACAATGAATGACAATGCTACACATAATGAATGACAATGCTACACACAATGAATGACAATGCTACACATAATGAATGACAATGCTACACACAATGAATGACAAAGCTACACACAATGAATGACAAAGCTACACACAATGAATGACACACAATGAATGACAAAGCTACACACAATGAATGACAATGCTATTCATCAAATACAATACACTGCCTTTAACATCTTCTTGTTAATTTGAATTACAGCATAGTGGGCATATGAAACTTACATTACTCTATCATTATGCATTTTTGAGTACATAGATGGATACAGGAATCAAATTTGTATGATCAAAAGTGTGCGGCACGACTCCCATAGAAATGAAATGACAGAAGATCTGCCTGTGAATATGCACATCTAGAGAGTATGACCTAATCAAATACAGAGTTACATAACTTTCTGTTCTGTGGTTTTAGAGGAGTTGTGATGATAGAAACGGGACTGACGGGCCAGGAACATACCCTCTTCACGAATGGTAAAGTAAATCATATCCACCACCACATTGTACATGAAGGTTGAAGAAACCACCATATTCTTTCTCGTCACAATCATGATTAAAAGAAAAATGCTTAAACATGAAAATACCCTCAATGTCCCTATAGAAGATTATGTCAAAACAAGTTTTTGGATCAAGCGATAATAATCATCATTTTCAACAAACACCACCATACCAGTTAAGTCATCAAAGGTGATTTCACAGCATCATAAAGATTCAACAAATTCCGGATTTTCAAAATCATCACCCAGAAGTTTCAGTTGCGATCCACAAATTCACATCTTCTCCTGAGTAAGTCTTCCCGTTCTTCCACTAGGCGTGGCTCTTTTCTCATAGTATCTCTCTGAAATAGGAAAAACGAGGCATCGTTATTTCTAAGATGTAAATATATACATACATAGCATTAGTTAAAACGGCGGGTGTGACCAGTCGACAGGGGATGCTTACTCCTCCTAGACACCTGATCCAACGTCAAATGTGTCCAGGGTCTGTGTTTGCCCAACTCTCTACTTTGTATTGCTTATAAGAGTTATGAGATTGATCACTGTTCGTTAGCATCACCTTTCATGTATCACTGGCCCCCTAGAACTGCGAAAATGAAATCTAAAATAATTTTCTTGCTTTGAATATCTAAGCTAAATTCTAATCAGCAAAATTGAAAGGTGAAGATAACGAACAGTGATCAATCTCATAACTCCTATAAGCAATACAAAAAGGTTTTTCATATTTTGTATATAGATTTTTTATGACAAAATGACATTGTAATAAGGTCAAGGTCACAAAATCAAATATAAATGTATCGCAATGCAAGTACTCTATGTCAGGAAGTTTCCATGTAATTAATAAATTTCCACTTTCAGCTCAGGTGAGCTAAAATGTTATTTAGATGCTTTACACAAAAACAGTTTGCCCTCCCTCTCCCCCTTTTGCATTCAGAATCTCTACCCCGGGGATTATGAAATTCACAATATTGGTAGAGGCATGTCTGCTCTACATGACTATGCATTTGATTTTTTTTGGGGGGGTCAACTATTTATCCCACATTGAAGGCCTTTCTTTACCATCACTGTGTGAAGTATTAATTTGACACTTTGGGGTACATTAGTTTATAACGTTTAGGAGAAATGTGCTTACCTGTTTTTGAGTTAGAGTTTTCGTTTTCTTTAAACTTTCAATTTCTTTTAACTGGACATTAATTTTCCTTAGGGCATTTCGGTACGCCTCGTGGGTGGCTACATCTTGCCACGTTCCCCTGTTTTGCTTCCCAGGATTTGATGATTGTTTTATGTGAGGGACAATCCCCCCCTCCTCTTCTTGCATTTGGCCAGACACCGCTTCATCCTGTGAGTATTGGTCTGTCTGTATATATGCTTTGGGTCCGTTCCAACCAAACCCTAGGTAGAACACAACGCTCTTTTGCCACAAACTCCTTGGGCTTGGGTGTGAATTTCTAACTTTAATGAAAGACTTATTTCCACCTTGACTGATAACAGCGTGTAATATCTCCCAGCCATCATTAAGTAATGTCCCCTTAAGTTGTTGAAGCATGTCTTTTACAGGTTTTGACCGCCATAAAGCTTCTCCATCCAAGTATGTTTGTTTCAATCTCAACTCTTTAGAATATATAATCTCCTTAACTTTGTCTCCCTTTCCGAGGAAATAGTAAGTTGTTTCTCTACGACGAAAAGGTTCATCTTTCTGTTTTGGATGATTTTTGTAGAATGCATTTTTCCATCTTTTTATTGCCTCTTGAACAGTCTCGACAGGGCTTAATCTATACTTCCTTTTGTTCTCGGTTGGCCAATGAATCATCACAAAGTACATGAACGCTTCCAAATGTGGCCGTTCATTCTCTCCAATCTGTAACGTCATCTCATATGCTTTCCTACTCCAGTCGACAAGATTTTTAAAGTCTTCTTCCCGAATGCTTTTTACAGACATGTTTTGAACAAGCTTCACCGTTATTAGCGTAATAAAATCAAAAACCCCTGCAAATTGGGACTTTGTGTTTTCCAAGAGCTTTAAAGCCATTTCTTTCAAGTGTTTTTCTCCTTCTGGTTTGTGCCTTAAATCTAAGATACTCGACGAAGATCTACCACCTAAGCGCACAACTCTTCGTCTTATGAAAGAAGCTCTCGAATCTGGTGTAAGATGGTCAGGTATTTCACCAGTTTGTTCCCCCAGATAATTGTCCAGGTTCTCTCTGAGCTGAACAAGCTCATGTCGTGGATTGTAACTTGTATTCAGTTTAAAAAATTTCCCCTTCTTTTTCACTTTTCAGTTGAGCAAGTTTGTCTTCTATAACTTGCATTGTCTTCTCCGAGCGATTTTGGAGATTGTTCAGGAATTTTCTACTCTCTTCTGAAAAAATGTCAAATTCCCTCGGATTGCTCAGATTCACCAGGTAGGTATGCAAATTTGATTTGCTGTCTTTTTCGGGAAACCACAGGTACATCAAATCAAGAAGTTGAACGATGAGGCGTACTTCTCCAAAGTACCCTGCATCATTTTCCCTACTAAAATGTGATTTCTCACTGACTCTCTGTTCCTTTGAAAATTTCTCTATTCCCTTCATAGCTAGTTTCAAAATCTCCTGTATTTCTACATCGTTGGGAGCTTCTGAATCCGCAATATATTCTTTATATTTGTCTGTTAATCTCCTTTTGTATATCTGACCATAGGTGTCCCAAAGATAGGAATTATCAGGTTTGCTATCCACTGCTAACTTTGCAAATTGCTCCGCCTTCCCCCAGTTTCCAACATGAATGTAAAATCGAGCTATCTGTTGTGCTAGCATGGGATCTTTTGTTTTCTCATAACCAGTCTCAAGAACAGCTGCTGCCTTGTCTTTCCCCTCCTTTTCTTCCACAT
This sequence comes from Ostrea edulis, assembly GCF_947568905.1. Lineage (NCBI taxonomy): Eukaryota > Metazoa > Mollusca > Bivalvia > Ostreida > Ostreidae > Ostrea > Ostrea edulis. The sequence goes on along the minus strand of NC_079171.1, from coordinate 5,906,925 downwards.
TCAATATAACTGGAGAGAACATTTCTTTCTTTTGGTCTACTGTGAATTCTCTCTTTTTCAAGACGTCTTGAACAATTTTCTTGAGCTGCCTGGTTGATGCATTCTCCATCAAGAAGAGGGGGTGCTTCAAAAACTCTATCATAACATCACCAATGCAAAGATTCTCTTTTCGGACAATGTAATCAAGAATAGCTTTTGCAAAGAGTTTACTAACAATAGACAGTACTTGCACACCTGCTGAAACTCTTGCATTTCTGTTCAGCAGTACCACTGTTGACTGGCTTAAAGTGCTTTCCCATTTCCTACACAAATTTGATGGATGGCGTCGTCTCCCTGTAACACTGCCCATCGAAAAAATTGGTTTGGTTCTTCTTTCATCCATCATAGTATCAAATGCACTCAAAGGTACTGACTGAAAATCGATATCATAAGAGTTGATCAGAGACAAATACTTGATGAGGTACTTTTCCTTTTCAACATCAATGCTATCAACAAATTCCTTTACTGTGCGTTCTATGTAATTTGAATCAAAGTTTTCTTTCAAAATATTGAAAGATATAAGGAGTTTTGGATCCACTCCTTTATTGTTCTTGTACATTTCATCCAGGGATTGATACTTTCTTCTCAGCCACTCAAGCTCTTTTGCAGTCAACTCATGTTTTAATTGAACTGTATGACTATCAGTAGAAATGGGAAGGTTTGCACGTCTAATACAGAGAAGTAAGAGACAGTAGATTCTTCTTGCATCGCTTTTGCCGGATGTTCTAGCTCTATGTTCCATACGAGCATGTAAATCCCGTACTTTCTCTTCATCTCCATTATCAATAAGAATGATCGGTGGCTTGGGATTGTCTGGGTCTTCAAAGAATCTCAATCTATCTAGTTGAGCGCACGTTTGATCGGTTACTTTTCTAATTAAAGCACATCTGTATTTCTTCCTAAATTGCCATAAAATTTGATGTGCTGTAGTGGTCCCACCAGCACCTGGCTGATGAAACAGGTAGAAACACGGTACCCAAGTGTCTTCAACTCTGCGCTCAAGAAGTTTTTCAACGCCCTCTTGTATCTTTTCTTGCTGACTTCGTCTTAACACATGATTGTCTTCAAAGTATAGATTCCACCAAGTCACATGTCCTCCTTTGTAAAATTTTTCCTCCACATACTGCCGATGCATTTCTAGTCTATGAGTATCATTGCAAATCTCATCAATTTCACATTCACTACTGCTGAGAATTTCCAAATCACAAAGTTCATTTCGGATTTTTTCTTTCAGATAACAGAAAGCCCCCGCTGATGTTGGTAGCTGGCATTTTGACATCATAGGTAACGAAGTACTTACTTCTTTCACAATGTTGTTTACATGTTTCCAAGGTAACCCAATGATGCACCTTTCAATCAAGGTCTTTTTGTCTACACTGTCTCTTCGCAATAATTCTTCTTGCCAGTTCTCCATCAATCTTTCATTTTCTGACATTGCAATCCATTGGTTCTGAAATTTCAAAATGACTTCCTCTGCAACCTCAAGCATGATGTCATAATTCTTGGAGAGAATAAGAAACACGATGAGGGCCCTTTCATTGGGTATTTCTTGCTGTAAAAATCTGGTTACTTCTTTGAAGCCTTCACTTCTTCTTTTCTTCCATTCTAACCTGTTTAGTGGAGGTTTTTCAAGAAGTTCATACCCATTGCAAAAAATCCAAGGTTTGAGTTGACTCGTTCTTAACTCCTCAAGAACATTGTTTAAACTATCAGGATTATTGGCATTTTCCTCACTGTTTCTGTCAAAATTATCTGTGGTGTAAACTTTAACGACTCTTTCTAGATCAGCTTCTACAAAATTGTACAAACATTTCCCATCCAGACTCGAGTGAAAATCAAATATTGCAGTTGGTTCCATGTTGAGCAAAAACTCAAAATTATCAGACACAAAATCTTCACTCATTGCACTATCTAAGGGGCTGAGAAAGAGGATGGGATAAATATCATTGGTAAGTTTTTCACTTCCAGCTGTATAAAAATTCAGGAACTGGTCTCGCAAAGTTCCATCAGTCTTTGATGGCAAAGCAGTCTTCTCCTTGTAATTTCTATGTTCTGCTATTTTGGATTTTGTTGTCATGTAATTCTTAAATTCATCATCCCTCAAAGCTTTTGGGATGTTTTTGTCAAATTTGTAAATTCTTGGGATAACCTCTTTTTCCTTTTTCTCTCGAATGTAGAAAGTATCATGGTTTGTTAGGCTGTAGCTTGGTACAATATCAATTTCAACAACAAATAGAGGTGACATTGCTTCTTCCGTCAACATTTTGCTCTGCACATGTACAAACTGGGGAGGTCTTAAGCATTGTAATACAATACCAAGCTGGTCCTTGTAGAAGGCTTGTTGAATTTCTTGATAGAAAACCTCCATGAATTTTAATTGATTGATTTGCAAACCCACTACCTTTCCTTCCAAAATGCCATCTTTATTAGTATTTTCAGCAATACCAAAGTGCACAGTACCATTTGTTCTGTCAGAAAAGCAAGCTCCTGCAAATCTGATAGTTTCCTCTGCAATCCATGTCAGCAGTGAGGAGTGATCTAGGTCATCCCTTTGTCTGAAGCAATGCAAAGGTTCTATCAAGTCAGAGATATGAAAGTTACTTGTTCTGAAAACTGCATGCTTTCTATAGGCATCTGATGGTTTTACTCGAGTATCAAAGGTACGGAATATTTCTTTAAACTTCGTCTCAGAGTCACCTTCTTCACTTTCACTAACAGCTCTTTTAGAATGATGTTGTGTATTAGTTACACCACCTACTTTTTCTCCAGTTGTTTCTGAATCCATGGATGGGATTAGAAGAAAGGGACCTTTTTCTGATTCTTCTTCTAAAATTGACTGAACAATTTTCTGCAGTCTTTTTCTGTCTCCAACTGGCATGTCTCCAAATGCTTGCCCCAAGTCTACCATATCAAATTCTGAAAAAAGTTGTCCATCTATTTTTTGTCGGTCAAAGACTTCTAAATGAACGGCTTCAATTCCTTCTTTCTCCATATATGGTGCAAGTACTAGTTTCATTTCAGATGCTTTTACATCTTTGAAGAGAATATGGGTATCCAATAAACAAAGAACACCACCTCCATCTTGTTTTAATTCTGCAAAGAACAATAGTCCAATAATGTTGAATCATTTTATGTCACTGGAAGGCTATAAAAGATATAATTGTATCTTATTTACATTGTTTAACATCCCCCCACCCCGAGTTTTTCATTCATATGGAGACATCACCATTGCTAGTAAAAGGCTGCAAAATTTAGGGCTATGCTGGGCACTTACGGCCTTTGAGCAGGGAAGGATCTTTATCGTGCCACACCTGATGTGACACAGGGCCTAGCGTTTTATGGTTTCACCTGAGGAACCGCCTCCATCTAGTCGCCTCTTACAACCATCAAGGGGTGCTAAGCACCTTATTATAACCTAAATGTCCTGTTACTCTAAAAGAAATAAGTATTTCATCTTTCTCCTCCATTCAAATAAAAATAGTTGTCAGCGGACAAGAGGTTCTTGTGATACATCAGGCACCCTTCTACGTGTGTCATGCATAAGTCTAAATCTGTGGCACTTTACCTACAGCTGTTGATGCCTCAAAATAGGTAAATAAAAACAAGAGGCCCATGGGCCATATTGCTCACATGACTCAGCTTTGCCCTGCTGTTGTTCAGCAATTGTGATTTTTCAAAATTTTGCAATCTTTATTCCTTCAAACATTTGACCCCATATCGTGACCTCAACTTAGCCCCATGGGGTCACAATATAAACACGATACAATGTCACTAAATAAAAACTCAGAATATGAAATTTTCAAGATATTTCCCTACATACTGCCATATAAACTTTGATCCCCTATTGTGGTCTCACCCTATCCCCGATGGTTATGATTTGAACATACTTCAATCTACACTACCTGGGGATGCTTACATATTGATATGAGTATCCATGGCCCTTTTGTTTTTGATTGAGAAGAGTTTTCCTATATATCCTCATATAAAACCTTGATTCCCTAATGTGGCCTCACCGTAACAACACCCCCCCCCCCCCCCCCCCCCCCCCCCCCGAGGATCACAATTTCAATAAGTTTGAATCTGCACTATCTGGAAATGCTTACATATATTAATAAGAGTATTCATGACCCTGTTATTGAGAAGAACATTTTCAAAGATTTATCCTATATTTCCACTCAAATATCTTATATCCTATTGTGCACCCCAACCTACCCCCAATGGTCATGATCTGCGTTACCTGGAGATACTTGCATATCAATAGGAGTATTCATGGCCCAGCTGTAATTTAGAAAATAAGATTTTCTTACATATTCCTACGTAAAACTTCGATACCCTATTATAGCTCAAACCTACTAAAGGGGAGCCCAATTTGAATCTGCACTACCTGGGAATGCTTGCATATTATTCATGGCCCTGTTGTTCTTGAGAGAAGATTCTTAAAGATTTATCCTACCTGTGTATATCCCTCTTTAAAACTTTGAACCTCAATTGTGACCTCATCCTACCCCCAGGGATCACTATCCGAATAAGAGATCCATGGGCCACATCACTCTCCTGAGTCACCTTGGCACTGCCATTTTTCAGCTGTTGTTATCCAACTTGGCACCAATGAATTCAAATAACACAGATATGCCTCAACAGCAACATGACTAACACAATCTTCCTCTTTTAGATAAGACCAAGGTCACAATATCAAAGATTGATTGATTGATTGTATCTTGCTTAACGTCTAGCTCGAGAATTTTTCACTCATATGGAGACGTCACCAAGGCCACTGAAGGGCTTCAAATTTAGGACTATGCTCGGTGCTTAGGGCCATTGAGCAGTGAGGGTTCTTTAGCATGTCACACCTACTGTGACACGGGACATCCGTTTTTTAGGTTATCTTCGAGGACTCGTGACATTCACACCTAATGCCGAGCATTTGGCGATGGAACTTGGGTTATGAAATTCACTATTTTTTGTACATCCTTTTCTGCTATCTCTAAGTATGCATTTAGATTTTACACAGTATCAGCAAACTTACACATGCATACTATATACTAAGTTTGGCCCCACCCTGGGGTAAGAACCCCTACTCTGGAGAAAATCAAATTTAAAATTTCGGTAAAAGACTACCCATTTAGCACTATATAACCAAGTTTGGCCCTGCCCTGGGTTCAGAACCCCTACCCCGGGGATCAGGAAATTTACAATCTATGCCCCCCTTGTTCCAAATATGCTTCATACCAAATATGAAAAGAATTGGAATGATAGTTATCAAGAAGAAGTTAAAAATGTCTATTGTTCAAACATTTAGTAACTGATCATTTTGGCCCCACCCTGATACCAAAACCCCTACCCCTGCGATCATCAAATTGACAATTTTGGTAAAGGACTACCTGCTTTTTCTAAATATTCATTTACTTTCAATTTATTATTAATAGCACTAAAGAAGATGTTATTAATTAAAGTGTTTAACACATAAACACTACATACCAAGTTTGACCCCGCCCTGGGGTCTTAAACCCTATCCTGGGGATCATGAAATTTACAATTTTGGTAGAGGCCTTTCTACTCTACATCACCATGCATTTAGTTTTTCTTACATGTGTGTGGTTCTTGAAAAGATTTTTAAAAATTGGTCAATTTTGGGCAGTTTTTGCCCCGCCCTTAGGGCCCCAGGGATGCTGGAGTCCTGAAATTTACAATTTATGTCCCCCTTGTCCCAATGATGCTCCATACTAAATTTGAAAAGAATTGGAGTGGTAGTTATTAAGAAGAATTTAAAAATGTTAAATTGTTAACGCACAACGGACGACAACCAATTGCAATAGGTCACCCGAGTTTACTCAGGTGACCTAAAAATGGCAATAAAGCATTGTACAAAGTTTCAAATCTATCCAATAAGCCATATGGGAGGAGAAGTGTACACAAGGTATTTAACATCCTCCACCCTTCTTAGATCCACTATAACTTTAAGAAAATAATTGGATCCTCCTGTCCTGGCAATATGTACAATTACAAATGTACAAAGTTTCAAGTCTGTCCGATAAACCATATCGGAGGAGAAGCGTTCACAAGATTTTGTGCCAGACAGACAGACGTAATGTACAAAAACAATATGCCTCCCCTTGAAAGAGGAGAGACATAAAAACAAAACAGCATGATTCATAAGTGTTTTGTTTTTAGACTGTAACATACCAACTGTTCCTAATTCACTTTTAATGCTTTTCACCTACCTTTCTCTGTGACAATCTCGCTTTCTTCATCTTCATCTGATGATTCCGCTTCTTGTCTGTCTAGGTTGCAATATTTCCATCTGTTTATTTGTTAAGAAGTCTAATAAAGTGTGTAATACAACTAAACATTACATAGCATGCACAGGTTTACACAGCAGCAGCAAAATTGACAATTCATTCTGCAGTAGCTTCAGCAGATATGCACACCATCCATCACCATGACCGCAGTTGTTGCATACTCACATCTGAAACCAGTTTACACATTTCACCAATATGACTTACATGATCTTGCTGTTTTGGATAAGACCAAAGTCACATTGTTATAGATCATGGTTTGAAATATATACACAAAATATGAAAGCTCTATCTCAAATAGTTCACGAGATATCAAATAGGTCAGACTTCTATCAGAAGTAGGTCAAACTACCAGGTCTAGATCACAAGGTCAAACACCAAAGTACATTTGTATAACAAGATATTGCCATACAGAATCTATACATAAAATATGAAAGCCTTACCTTAGTTCAGGAAATATTGATAAATCAAGTTTTAAAGAAAGTGGGTCAAGGTCACACTATCATATATTATTATATGACAGACTTGTCATTAAGAACCTATACAAAATATAACAAGAGGCCCATGGGCCACATCGCTCACCTGAGTCACCTTGGCCCATATCTGAAGTCTTTCCATATATATTTGCATGTAAAACCTTAGTCCCTATTATGGCCCAAACTACCTTTTGCAAACTTGAATCTACACTATGTCAGAAAGCTTTCATGTATATGTCAACTTCTTAGGCCCAATGGTTCTTGAGAAGAAGATTTTTAAAGCTTTTTCCTATATTTTTATGTAAAACTTTGACCCCCCCCCCCCCCCCCCCCCCCCCCACGGGGCCATGATTTGAACAAACTTGAATCTGCATTATGTCAGAAAGTCTTCTTGTAAATATCAGCTTTTCTGACTCAGTGGTTATTGAGAAAAAGATTTTAACTATATATTTGTGTGTAAAACTTTGATCCCCCTTGTGGCCCCATCCTACCTTCGGGGGGCCATGATTTCAACAAACTTGAATCTGCACCATGTCAGAAAGTTTTCATGTAAAAATCAGCTTTTCTGGTTCAGTGGTTCTTGAGAAGAAGTTTTTCCCTATATATTTGTATGTAAAACTTTGATCCCACCTTGTAGCCCCATCCTACCCCCAGGGGCCATGATTTGAACAAACTTGAATCTGCATTATGTCAGAAAGTTTTCATGTAAAAATCAGCTTTTCTGGCTCAGTGGTTCTTGAGAAGTTTTTCCCTATATATTTGTATGTAAAACTTTGATCCCCCCCTTGTGGCCCCATCCTACCCCCAGGGGCCATGATTTGAACAAACTTGAATCTGCATTATGTCAGAAAGTTTTCATGTAAAAATCAGCTTTTCTGGCTCAGTGGTTCTTGAGAAGAAGATTTTTAAAGATTTTTCCTATATATTTGTATGTAAAACTTTGATCCCCTATTGTGGCCCCATCCTACCCTCGGGGCCCATGATTTGAACAAACTTGAATCTGCATTATGTCAGGAAGCTTTCATGTAAATCTCAGCTTTTCTGGCTTAGTGGTTCTTGAGAAGAAGATTTTTTAAGTTTTTCCCTATAGATTTGTGCGTAAAACTTTGATCCCCCTTGGGGCCCCATCTTATCCCCGGGGGCCATGATTTGAACAAACTTGAATCTGCACTATGTCAGAAAATTTTCATGTAACAAGAGATGTTTGTAAAACACATATGCCCCCCATGGTGCAAAATTGAAAAGGGTTATACACACACACATCATTTAATTGAGAGTAATATCATCAATTCAAAATATTGAGCAGACAATATCTTCCTATGTCAAGAGTGGATT